>NC_135858.1:7423382-7663382 GCF_031162955.1 Sander vitreus
ATTGACCTAATTAAATGAGATTTATCTAGCTTAAACCATACAAAAACTGGCTTAGAGCAAAAGTACACCAAAGTATGCGGGCAGCCAAAGATTTTAGTGTATTTCTGGATTGTTGACAAATGTGCTATAAGACCAATACTCTGCTCATTCATGCTGTACAGGTGGTGTTGCTAGTGTTGATTCTCAGTTGTTTTGGTAATACTAGAAACCCATTAGAACATTGTTAAAGCCCTATTCACATGGGACTAGTACTACCTGGGGACCTTTAGTAACGTGTAATAATTATGGAGGTCGTCTGTGACCTTAGTGTGTCTCAAACCGCGCACTTCGACTAACAGGCAGTACACTTTGTACACTGCGTACTGACTTGCATAGTGCGTAAATTTGGACAGGGGAGTGTTGTCTCAAATTGCGCCCAGGCTTTATGCACTTACTGGAAATGACGATCACAACATTTCACCCCTTATTCTTTTTTTTGTGAAATTGTGAATTTCACCCGGGCAGAGCATTCCCACCACCTATTGTTTTTCGGGAAAAATACATTCCTGCTTCGTTCTTGATATTTCATATAAAGATGAATATGATTTTATTGATTGCTGCTTGCATTTGCCCTGTTTCACGCGAGGATAAGAAGATTGCGACAACGCCGTTGTGTCGTCCGCCTCCTATTAGCTGAAAACATACCAGTTGATATTCTGTTTTTTGTTGTTGCTCCCTATTCAATGTTTTCAATTATGTATATTTTTTGTTTCTGCTTAAAAAGTGAGTAATTTATAACTGTTCATTTGCGTAATTGTAATGCTCAACTGTTTTATGAGAACAATCTTGTGGCCCATAGACTGTTGCTGTGAAGCATTACCCTTACAACGTACCTAATAGACAAACCATCTAAACTTATCATTTTCTGTTTCTAGCTAGAATGAGCATTTTATGAAGGCTCACAACATCGTATGTACACACTTTAGATACATTTACGCACCACTGTGTGATAGTAAATTCCTGTAACGTTACTCCTGCAAAGTGGAATATTATGCTTATTAAATAAGCTATTATTTTAAGTGATCATTTTCTGTTTTCTAAATGGTCTTTATACAGTGAGAATACAAGAGTGAAAGCAGAGGCAACAGAATTGAAGTTTAAATAGATCCCATTCTTATATTCATTATGCTTGCTACAGTCATGCAAAGTGCAATGCAAAAGATAACACAACATGAAATACATTTAATAGAATTTTATTTAAAAGACGTTCCTGTAATTATAGCTCTGCAGACTCCAACACCAGGCGGTACTGCCAGCTGAACGATACAGTGCTGGCACTGTAGTTTGATGGGGAAAGTGACATAAGGGTAGACTTCAGACTCTCCAGGGAATCCTTCTGATGGCCATCTTCGCCCCTGAATGAGGGACCTCGTGTCCTCGTCTGTCCCTAACAAGATGGATTACATAAATCAGATCAAGGCAGAAACAGCACTGTTGAAACATAACATTACTGTTAACGTTACTGGTAGACAATTAGCTGATCAATATGTTACCGAGCCAACGCTCCCAGCTGAATATTTACAACTTGTTAAGATCACACATCTAGCACTCAAATCTTCTACAGTGAGGATGACAATTTAACACAATAAACAACACCAAATGTATGCCACAACACATGTAATGCTAAGTTAAAACTGATTTCCCAGTGGTTAAACTGTGCTGCTGTAAGCTAAGGTTAGCTTGCTTGCACGTTACAGTATTGTACCAATACACGTTATAATTTGCGGTACCAAAATCATTACGGGATTACATTGCGGGACTCGTCACCGTGTCCTCGGCCGCCATTATTGCAAGTTTTGGAACTTTTGGTGGCCACTCCCCACCCACAGTTATTGGGTAACCAAGATGGCGACTGTTGGAGGAAAGTGTCCATCGCTCCACACTCAACATTTTGACCGTTATGAGTGCACCATCCGGGTACTCGTAGTGCACTGCATTTGGCCACACTTCGACAGTGTGAACGCACTATGTACTCAAAGTAGCTAGTTTAAGTACAGAAGTAGAAAAGTAAGTAAGAAGTGTATGATTTGAGACCCAGCACAGCTGCACTCGGTCTGGCTAGTCCACGCAACATTCCGTGATAGGAGAAATTTTTTAAACTTTGTCAATATAGACTACTGTGACTTTAGTCCTGCGTGGACCTGCCATGTCAGTAATAATATGGTAGGTCATAAAAAAATGACCTACCATATTTCGCCAAACGCAGAGATTGTGTGATAATACTAGTCCCATGTGAATCGGCATCTCTGTGATTAGGAGTCACATTGGCTGCGTTGCCAATTCTAAATGAAAGTTTTGACAGAGCCTTGACATCATAGCCGTGGGATAGAGGTCAGTAGATTAAAGTAAAATACAGACTTCACATCCTGTGCGAATGCGCCGGACAAAACACAGATGGGGGGGGGGCGGATTTCTAAATCCCATGAAGTCTACTGGTAATACTAGTTGTGTGCAAATGTAGGTCTTTTGTTTGAGACTGTACAGATTGTGCTTTGTTGACTGTCTGTCTCACTCTTCTATACAATATTGAAAACACCTGTGGGTGTGCACGGACTTTAATATTTTAAACCCGCTTAAGAAATACGTAATAACCTTTACTTATGCTGTTGTTCACTTATCCCGTGTAATTGCCCCGCACGAAACAAAGATGTGGGGGGGTTATTTCTAAATCACGTGAGTTTCTGGTAATGCTAGTCCTGTGCGAATAGGGTTTGTTTGGGACCTGTACAGGTTGTGATTGGTTAAAATCTGTCTCACTGTTTAATTAGCCACAATATTACACTGTGGGTGTGCATGGCCTGTAATATTTTTAACCCATTTAAGAAGTTCTTAATAACCTGCTTATGCTCTTGGTAAGATAGGATGCACAACATTGCCAAATGCTTTTATTTGAGTTGTTTGACGCATTAAAAAAAAAAAAGCAGTTACTTGACAAGGCATTGACAGTTTACAGTATTTGGAACGTTTTGTGGACATGTACAACCAACAAGTCACTCGATTTATAGAAACTCAGATGTTATTTACACTTGTGCATATCCATCCACCATTTCTCTGTATATCAGTGAAGATCAGGCCAGTAAGCCTATCATCAGTGGGGATTTATATTTGCTATTAATATGTTAGATTTATGATGTTTTATTTTTAATTAACATTAATTTGGAGGCCCCCCCTGCATTGACTCTGAGGATCCCCTAGGGGTCCCGGACCCCCTGTTGAAGATCCCTGCATTAATGTGTTATGCCTGTAATGCTGGTTATTTGATCTCTGACATCTCAAGTTTTCAACAGTTACCTAAATTGAGTGGCCACTTAGCTTTCTTTGTCCTGTGATTAGCTAATCCACCTTGTTTAAATAATGAATGGATGTTCATATGAATTTGTGTCGCTTATATGGTTGGTCGGAGCCACTGATAAATGATCTAATCTCGGGCATTGTATAGCCTCACACGTTCTTCCTCTGCAGCGGCTGTCATGTGTAGGAGACACCTGTATACAATGAATATTTATGATTTATCAAAAATGATATACTAATTCAAATTGTGCATATTTACTAGTGTAATTGTACTTTCCTTGCAGCTTAAACATGGCCCTGTGGCCAGTGTGGTCCTTCTTCACTCCACTCATCCTCTTCACACAGTTCATGGGTGTGGTTATGTTCATCTCTTTGCTTGGATGAATGTGATGGGTGAGGATATAATTATATATATATATTTTTAAAGCTCTGTCATTTTGATTTTCCCAAAGTCTTTTTATGGTATCAATAACATTGTATTTGGCCTTAAATTGTGAACATCTTTTGTGGAGTAAAATCTTGTGTCATTGAACATAACATATTTAATACCAAAGTTTTACACTTGAAGAAGTTGGGCTTCACATCATCTTGTCAACCACATTGTTGAGTTTTCTTTGTATAGTTTTCCTGCTCGATGGTGATGATCCAGACTTTGAAAGGGAATTTGTGTACGTTTTTTGTGCTTACTCTGTATATGAAAACATGTCATTGTCTGCAATAGTTCTTCACCTGATTTTCCCGAAAGTTGTATTGCATTGTTGACCACTACCATATCGATAATTGCTCGCTATGAGCTCCATCAAAGAGGCGGCTTGTTCCGCCTCCTCCTGCTGAAAAATGACATGAGCTTTTTTTTGTAGACGTTGCATTACACACTTTAACGTCATCATGGTGAGAGTGTTCTCTCTTCCTATCTGCCTCGTTACTCATGCTCCTCTGACCCTACCATTCCCTCCCCTCTCTGTCTCTCACACCATCCAGACTTACCCTCTGCAGCACATTGATCTAGACCCTTCTACTGAAACAACACGGCTATTGTCTGTCTGTATTGATGCTTTTGGTGGGGGCAGGTCAGCATTGTAGGATCACTGCGGTGTCTGTGTGAACTGAGAGTTTAACCATCTCAGTTTATGATGCATTGTGTTGAGTATTTTTTGGCAAACAGCACTTAGGAGTGGGTTGGATATTTTGAGAATAGCCCTTTTTCACAGCAGACATTTTGGCTTGTTGTAGTAGGAAAAGATGTTGCTTAATAACGGATGTTACTGATAACGCTAACGATGGCTCTGTTCTGTTTAAATGTGTTTCAGTGCGCCATGACAGTAAGTCACCATTCACGAGCACCCGGAAGGAAAGCAGCTAAATAGCATTCAGCCAAAACTAATTTAATTTACACCGATGCTTTTCCTACTGTTACCTCTACTACTCTGCTCTACTCTGTGAAACTGGCCTTTTGTATTTATACGTAGAAAAATGTGTGTAAGCAATTTATAATGAAATGGTTGAGGAAACCAGCAAAGACTTTAAATTGTTTTTATATTTTCAGAAGCAGTTTGTGGTGTAGAATGCAAAGACTGCTCATATTCTGTAAAATGTTTGTTTTTTTCTTTAATAAACTTTTATAACTAATTTCCTACTTACAAAAAAAATGTTGTCATTGCTTGATAAAGTATATAACCTTGAACAAATGATTTAAAAACTGCAAAGGTATGAGATACAAAGTAAGACCTGAGACTTCAACAACAACTCCAGAATCTTGGCACAACTTGATACTACTCGACACTTCCAAATGGCTCACCATTTCATCTTCTATATTAAATATATTATCAAGACTATAATACAGACTATGTTACCCGTTTATACATCTGTCAAATTGGATGCAATCCAAAACCGTGCTATAGCCTAATTATAATAATACATTTAATGTTGCCAATTTTATAATGCTCAGTTTTTCTGACACTGTCAGAGGGATGTTGATGTAGGTGTGTGTTAAATGTTGAAGCTGTTATTGGTGGTACTGATAGGCATGGGCCGGTATACCATTCTGACAGTATGATAACCTTCAGCAAAAATATCACGGTTTCACGGTATTTCCGTTACAACTTTAAAATGAACGATTTTGAAATACCTGGGGAAAAAGAAACGTTTCTCTCCATTGAACACAAGATATTTTATTTTTAAACACTCAGCACACTGGCAGAGAGAGGGATTTCTAAACTGCACTTTCTGTCCTTGACGACTCACAAACAGCTCATACCGCAGGAACGGTATGACGGAAGATTTTGAAACCGTGACTTTTTCAAACCTCGGTATACCTTGAAACCGCTGGCCCATGCCTAGGTACTGAGTGACTATACTGTATATTTGTCTTTCTAAGTTGTATCCACTCTCGTTTACACACATGGCAGAAGCACCTCTCAATATAATGTGATCCAAAACAACAATACTCACTAGAGCTGCAGGATTACATTACACCAGTAAAAAAAAAAGTTAAGCCGTATTCAGAAAAGGTCATTCTGATATAGAAACGTCTTTGCTCAATATTATTATCTGAACTTTGTGAAGCCCATTGACTGGATTTTAAAGGCAAGTTTGTCACTGATTTTTCTAAATTTTATTTATAGAAAACAGAAATAGATATGTTGGAAATATTATACATTTTGAAAAGTTATGCTTCTTACATTTTCCCTTTCAGTTTTACTTTTTTTAGATATTTCGCCTACAGCAGTATACTTAATACCATAGTGGATGAAGTAGTCAGATATTTACTTAAAAAGCTAATGATGCTACCACATAAACATACTAAGCATACTGCATTTCAAATTTTACTGAACCAAAAGTACAGATTTATCAAGAAGTAATCATGCAGAGTGGCTCCTTTCAGAGTGTCATACATGTTTTATGTGCTTAGATTATTAATGCCCGGATTTTTAATCGTGTAGTTGATCAAAGTAGAGCTACATTTTAATGTGTTGTGCTGTTTATTTAATAATATTGCATCATATTTTTTGATTATCGATGTTTATGCTATTTTCAAAGAAACCACTCACCATTGGACGTACGTACCTCAAATTGTTCCTCAGCTTTAAAGATCACAATGAATCTAATATCACACTTATTGATTTGTCCTCGAAGTGCACTCACATTCAACTTCTGTTTGGTGATTTTCTGAAGTGCAAACAACGGAGAGCTAATTTAAATACTTCCAGATTAAATCATGTTTGTTATGACTGACTGACTTAGTCAGTCGCCCATTAAAGTTCCCTGATAACGTATAGATCTTACTCTTTTCTCTGTATCGCTGTGATTCTCATTGATCAAGAAATCGATATGTTGTAAAACGGTCGTTATGCAACACAGATATCCTCGCGGGTGGAACGCTCGTATGCACAATAGCGCGCGGTTTCCTTACGCACAGTCCTTATCGCTCTGTCTTGTGTGTGTCTGCGAGTGCTGTAGACTGCAACATGATTATCTTCTCTAAACCTTTTTCAGAAGTTGTAAAGTTAAGACTGAAAATAGAGAACAAATGACTTCAGTGTTGCATCCTTTTTTTTCTTTTTTTTTTTTACACACCTTGACCTCCTACATGTATGTGGGCAATTGACATTAATGGATACTAATAGGCCTATGCGTTTAAAAACTATTTCGGAAATGAACATAAAATCAGGGTTGTTGTTCGCATTAACAGTTAAAGGAGTTACTATTCTTTTTTTTGCACGTATAAACCACCAAAACCACGAACAATTTCCTTGAGGGGATCAATAAAGTATTCTGATTCAAATATCAATGTGACCCTCACCCAACCATCCACCAACCACTTGTTTGTTTTTATAAATGCTTTTTTTTTAGTCTACGCAGCTTGACCAGGCTGACTCAGGAGTCTCGTAAAGCAGAATAAACGCTATTGTGAAGCCACTGTGCTGCGTGTATCCATTTAATAATAGGCAGTATTTAAAAAAAGGAGCCTTTTTTTAAGTTAATCATTAAAATGCCCTGATAACCACTTATTTCCCCTCCTAAATTCACATCACACTAATCACCTCTCAATCAATGTGAGCAGTCCTTCTATTGTTATGCTGATTGCGCGTTTCCGCCGAAGCTATTGCACCAGAGGTTACATGATCGTATACATAAGAGCTCTCAGTGCTGATGGTCTCAGTGTTCTCCTTCTTGACATTCACTCACAGAAAGCCCTTGTGAATTTGATCATTGAAATCTGATTCTCCCTTTTCTTTTTAAAACTTGAAAGCAAAGCCACAAGTGGACAAAAGGATTTGAGGAGGTGGCACTTGGTTTTGAAGCGATGTCATGACAGGTCACTTGGCTCCAGCCAGTAAAAATCGCAGGTTTGTGACATGTCATCTTACTTTTCATGTCATTCAGGCCTGTACGCTTAATACCCGATAGCAAACCTGAGAGGATTTCAGTAGACTTGGAAAGACTGTGTGCCAGCTGCTCCGAAGAGGTGGATTTGGGCGAAGCTCATTTTTTTTTCTGCTATAGATAATTCCGTGCTTAGTGTTTTTGCTTGAGGCAGAGAATGGTTGGCACAAGCCCATTGATTAATCTGAAACATGCTATGGGAGTTTCAAAAGGACGGGGGTCTGGGATCACCAAAGACTGAAACGCAATCTACCATTTTCAATGACTCAGCGAGCGTGTTACACGACCAGATATTTCAGTTTCAGGGTTACAAGATGACAATGGCGTCTATCAAGTCCATCCTCAGCGAGGCTGGACATTGAAACGATGCGTGACCAGTGAGCCGGACCTTGAAGATTGAATGAGCATGTTTGGCACGGTACCTATTCGTCTGAATCCCCACCTTGTAGCAACAGGTTAGGCATCTGGCCTCCCCCAAATGCTCTTATAGCGCGCGGCTTTGACTTTATTCTTCTCTCGGCATAGCGATTTTCCTCTCCCACCATGGTGGAACACAGTGGCCTAGATAGTCAGTGTCTGAACAAGTACTGTCACAGTTCCTCCTCGTCGTCCAGCTCCGAGCACGACAAAAAGATGTTCGCCAAACTAAAACTAAGTCTGTCAGGGGATTATCCGAGGAAGAACGGAGAGATCCTCAGCGGCCAATACGGGACCAATTTGCTGCTGCTTGGGGTGGCGATGATGCTGGCTATCCAAGGTGACCCCTCTGTCAGGGAAGAGCACTTGTTGGCCTTTGTCACCAGCCTCATGATCCTCCAGCTGATCTGGATGTTGTGGTACATGCTGGTGCGGGACAGACAGAAGAACACGCGGACCGAGAAAGATGTCCACGCCACAACATGCTGGATAAGAGGTGAGTTTGTAAGATTACGCGCAAGGTTACAGCAGTGCATGCGTAAAATAGCAAATTGATGTTATGCTTTTCCATGTGTATTGGAGACGACAGAGGCCAAAATCCTAATCTTTACCAGAACGAAGGGTTTGTGCTTGACTTGGAATAAAATAAAGAAATCCTGATAAATGTATTTTAATTTAAATTGATTTATTTTTCCATATAGCCAAAGAGTGGCAGTAATAACTTGATCTTTATTTCTTTCTCTTGGCAGGTGGTTTGACTCTCCTTGCAGTCCTTTCCCTGATTATGGACGCTTTCCGAATCGGGTATTATATTGGCTATCAGTCTTGTGTGTCAGCTGTGCTCGGGGTATATCCTGTCATCCACGCAACTCACACAATAACACAGGTACGTTTGCAACCCCACTTTTATTTCAATAAAGTGATAATCTTTCAGCAGTGTGACACTGTATCTTTTTTCCTGTGCACAACTTAACCAGGTAGGTCTTTGAATAATGTGCTCTTTGTTTTTGAGGCGAGTACAGAGTTGCTGCAACAATATAATCCTGTCATTGTCCATGTTATTTGAGTGTAACTGCATAGGACAAGGAGTAAAGGAATTTAAACAATTTTTAAGTCACTGTTTTCCTGTCTCTAAAATATGTTTTAATAAGCTATATATTGAGTAATGTCTTTTTTTTTTATATAAATGTTTTGTGTGTGTTTTGTTTAGGTGCATTTTCTCTGGTTTCACATCAAGGATGTCATCCAGAGCTTTGAAACATTTGAGAGGTATGTGAAATATGGAATATTATAATTTAACACTGTCATGAAACATCTCGCCAGCGACTAAAAGTGCAAAATATGAAATCCGCATGCATGCACATCACAGCAACCTGCATCGTAACACTGCCACATGCTGTTAGATGACTGCTCATCAGCTTTGTTTTCATCTGTTTGTCTCTTCAGATTTGGTGTTATCCATGCAGTCTTCACCAACCTCCTCCTGTGGTGCAACGGTGTAATGTCAGAGGCCGAGCACTTCTTGAACAACCACAAGAGTAGACTCTTTGCACTGGGCTATGAAAACCTCACTATAAGTAAGGGCCAAGGGGTTGATTGCTGGCTTGTACCTAGAAGACAAATACAATAGTCCACTTGAGAGCTCCCTTCAATGGATGAAAGAAAAAGGAAGGAGAGGAGGGCTTGCGAGGGGAAGGGAGGTTAGCTGGGCAGCCCAGTGGGTCTTGTTTGTGTCGAACGTCTCTCTATTAGGTTTCAGGAGACACGCAGTGTTGCTAGTGCTGAGGCCCCCTCCCCAACCTTTTCCCCACACTTCAGCCACCACCACCCTCCTTGGCAACCCCCCCCGCTTGACCTCAGACGGTTTTGTCCCCAGGCTACCTACTCCCAAGGGTGCTGCAATTACAGTAACTGATATATCTAAGCCTAGGGTTGGGGGGTTCGGCTGCTCCTCCTCATATCCGGCTGACTGTGAGGCTGGCTGCACCCTGACTGTTGTTCCCTTTTTAATTAAAGGCTGCAGTACCATAGTGGTGGCCTTCGGGGGGGGGGGGTGAGGGGTGGGAGGGTATGATCTCTAGAGGGCATCAGCATTACCATAGCCTGTTGTGGTGGGGTAATAAGTATAAAAAGTGCATTGTCATAACCATCTAAGACGCTCAGACATTCAGCTAATAAGTACAATTTCCAAATAAAATCTGTAGAATATGGTGGCTAATGAATATTGACCATCAAGAGGTTAGATAGGAATTTATAATGGAGCTTTGTGCTGCAAAAGAGAACCCATAACTTTTGGTTAAATTTATTTAAAAAAAAATAAAAAAAATACTGGCCTTCAAATTTAAGTTTAATCACACATCTTAAAGCATTAAAAACAACACCTTGTGAATTACAGATAATTGGACCTTTTCAGGTCAAATATAACAAGGGGAAAAATCACTTTGTGGTTGAACTGGTCACAACTAGTAGACATTGACAAGTAGACATTGCTTTATCACAAGCCAAAAAGGTTGGGAAACACTACCTTAGAGAATAAATATGTGGGTTTCTGATGCTCTGGCAGTTCCAGAACAGACTGTGTATAACTGTGTAAATAAGATTGCACTGGAGCAAAAGGATGTCAACAAATCTAATCTGCAGTTCAAAAGGGTTCTCTTGAAACATTTAAGATTAGGTTGGATTAGAGTGAACGTTCAGGAGTTATAATTTTGCCTCTCAAAGCATTCATATTTTGCATTTTAAAATCTGTTCAAATTAAATCACATACAGATGTAAGGCCCAGATACAAAATGTTTCCATTCATTCAGTGTGCTCAAAACTGTCTTTTTGTAAAGTGTAGTATACACCACAATAAACCACAATAAAGTATTGCCATTATTTTTTATTATTTACTATTTATTTATTTATTACTAGTTTGTTTGTTTGTATGGCAGAATACACATTCTTTTCTCATGAATTTGCATCTGTCTTTATTTGTTTTGCAGTGCACTCAGAGCCAGACTGTAACTGCACCACCAGCACTTGCTCCTTGTTCTCCAGAAGCCTCTTCTATCTCTATCCCTTCAACGTCGAGTATCACATATTTGTCTCTGCCATGCTCTTCGTCATGTGGAAAAACATTGGGCGGACCATTGACCTTTCTTCAAACAGGAAGAGGTTGGCTACCAAAATCCAGGGCCTGAACGTAGGCCCCATTCTGGGTCTACTTGCACTGGCCGGCACTATCGGGGTCATGGTGGTCTACGTCACCAACATAGAGGAATCTTTCCAAACTCATAATTCAGCCATTTCCATGTTCTACATTTATGGCATTGCCATGCTAGCGTCCATGTGCTTTGCTGGTTCCTTAGGTCTGCTCATATATCGAGTGGACCACATGCCTCCGGACACCTCCAAGAACCCGTCCAGACAGCTGGACACAGAGCTGCTGTGTGGGTCCTCTATCGGCTCTTGGCTCATGTCCTGGTGCAGCATTGTGGCTGTGGTAGGAGCCAACAGCAATCCTCCTTTCCGCTGGACCAACTTGATCTACTCTCTGCTTGTTGTGCTGGAGAAGTACACCCAGAACCTCTTCATCGTAGAGTCCCTGTATCGCCAGCAAGAGGATGGAGAGAGGGAGGACCCTGAGTTACCAGCTGCTCCGGAAATCTTCTCCGTGACATCCTCTTTAGCCCCACCGTACAACGGCATCATTAACCAAGCCTACGAGACTCCAGACAGAATCTGTGTCTCCCTGGAGAACGAGGAAGAGGAGAGCAGACAGGTGTACAGATGTCCGCGAAAACCTTCTGAGGTGTCGCTGCCTGTGAGAAACAAAGTAAAGCAGCCCCTAAATATAAAGAGGAAAGTCCTGAAAAACATTGCTGTCTTCCTGATAATGTCCAACATTTCGGTAAGCATTTGTACTTGTCAACCTGATAATTGAATATAGATGAGATGGAATTAGGTTGAAATAAGTTTTGTTGTGTAAAAACTCTAAATAATGGCGATCAACTATCTGAACAAACTGTATGTTATTGTAATAATATTAATAATATATTAAAATATTAGAACCAATGTAATTTCCAAATTTCCTGTACATTTTGTCTTTCAGAAAGTCTTTTTTTTTTATCAAAAGCAGAAATTACAGATTGTTGTTTTTAAACTGCTCCAATCAATACTTTTATATCAACAATGTGTCAGTTGCCGATGTGTAATGTGACAGGTGTCCCTAGTAGTGACAAACCCAACTCTGCTGTTTTCCTCAGCTCTGCGGAGCGTTTTAGCTTCTTTCACCTTATAATTATAGTTTTCACTCACACTGGTCTCATTAAAGGTGCAGTAGGTAAGACTTATAAAACTAACTTTCTGTCATATTTGCTGAATCTGACCCTAAGTTCAAGTAGAACTACATGAAGCAGGTAATAAAAAAAATCCACCGCTCCCTGTTCAGATGCACCAATCAGGGCCAGGGGGGGTGTCTCACTGCTCATGCACACGCATTCATTCTCCCTTGTGGGGGGAGGGGCTTAGGAGAAAGTTTTAGGCTTTAGCGGAAAGGGGGGAGGGACTGAGAAGTTGTCGATGTTCAAATTATTTGGCTAAGTCCTGGATCTTCACAAGCCTACCTACAGCACCTTTAACACGGCTGCCCCCCTGGCCAAAGAAATCAATGAATGCAGGTCTAACTAATTGAACTTCTTTCTTTCTTTCTTCTTTCAGCTGTGGATCCTTCCTGCCTTTGGCTGCCGGCCACAGTACGACAACGGTTTGGAACAGGAGACATTTGGCTACAGCACATGGACCACAATTCTCAATTTCGCCATTCCTTTGAACCTTTTCTACCGCATTCACTCAGTCGCCTCCCTCTTCGAGGTGTTCCGCCGGGTCTGACAGAAAAGCAGATGACTGACAATGCCAGCTACACTAACATGCGCAAGAACACTTGTCCCCACCGGCTCCCGAGAGTGTCTCACAGCGCAGGTCAGCCTTTCAGGAGGCAGTCTGGGTCACACTCCAACAGACTTGAAAGCAATCCGCAGTGACAAACAAAACGTAGATCCCTCACTGTTGGGATTACAGAGGAAGACGAAACCTATTAGCCTACCTTCCTTGAAGAATTACCTTGTTTAACACAAGGCTTATTAAAAATGGTGATGGAAAGGACTTTTGGTTTCAAGAATTTCAAAAGGGCTCTTTGTACTTTTTGTTCTGTAGTCACATTACAGTAGGTTTTACTCACTGGTTCATCATGTAAAATATATATGATGTATCTGACACACTTATTTTGTACTGTTTGATATTAGTAGCTGAAAGTATATGATAGCCTACTTACAAAATACTCCAGCTAAGCCACTTAAGCACCTGTTAGTACCAAACATCTACTGTGTTCAACAGAGCCGCAAGTGCGTTAGTTAACCTATTGACCCATATTTTAACTGCATGTGAAATGTTCATACTGTATAAGGATATGGTTCTCATTTACTTCTCTTAGTAGTTCAAGTTGAATGTATAAAACCTGAGCTACAAAGATAGTGACAATCTTAGCACTATATTTTGAATAATCTTTATGAGTTGGACTATAGTTCTCTGTCTCTGTCATTTAAGGTTCATCAATGTCCTTTTCTATGCTGATTTTCTGTTCTGTCAAGTTAAATAGTAAATTATGTTCAAAATTATGTTACTAGGTAGCACAGTTTTGATTATACTGGGTTATCTTTATCCACAATATAGTGAGAAGTGCTAGGTGAGATAAATCTACTGTCAAAAATGTTTCCCTTCTGAATTCATGTATGTATGAACATGTTTAAAACTCTTCAAATCAGGTGGATATATATTGTTAAAAGTGGAAATCTTGTATCAGAATAGTTCCGGGATTATTACACCAATATAAAGCAACAGTTGCTGTAATGACAACTGCTACACCAGATCAGAGATTGTATGTTTACACCTGAAAGATCAGCAATAAAATCCATCCCATGTCTGTGACATTACTTGTTTCTTTTTGATATAAAACACAGATATACTGGTTACTTGTACTGTACAATTTTATATCAAATCAATGTATAATTTCTGTCAGTTCTCAACGTGGTGCTATCCACTGTATGTGTTGTCACTATGTGCCAACTTGTGGTAAAAAATCCTGCAAACTGCAATATTATAATCGTTGTAAATGCTGATTAAAGTCATCACTCAGACACTGATATGATTTTGTGAAAATCCAATAAAATGGTGCTCGTATGAAATGATGTGTACTATAGTGATGAATGTATATCTTTTGCCTATATTGAAATAAAGAATATTTTTCTTTTTTTCATATTCAAGACGTGTCACATCTCCTCTGTTAGCTGCTCTTCTTCACACTGAGGATGTCTTTGCTCACTGTTCCTAAATTGTCATTAGACTTCTGAATAGACAACAGATGTAGTACACATTTACACCACAAGGTGGCGCCACGTATTCATGTTTTTAAGAGATTGATGGGACAGTCCAAAAGCTCAGCTTGCATTATTGCGTAATAAACGTCTTCATAAATGTCCACTTCTTACAGAACAAACATACAAAGATGCAGTTCATTTCAGGGGAAAACAAAAGTAGGCGATACAGAATAATAGGGATTCTCACAAAAAAACATATGTAACTTAATAGTAAATACAAATGATGCCGTAACTATCTGGAATATAATAATTAACAAACAATATTCTAACTTAATTCATATTGTTCTGTGATTTTATTTATGCAGCAAAGATATTCTACACTAACTGTTCCCGACGGACAATATACTCTGTGGCGACGCTCAGACAAACAGGTCCGTAGGCATCATACTTTTGGATCTTCAAGCATATTAATTCACTTGCTGTGGTAACATCTGCAGTAGCCTAATGTTTGCATGTAAAGAATTAAATGTTGTGGCGGGCACAAATTGCCTCGTGACATCCCGAGATTATAGGTTACTCCAGAGAGATTTGGCATCGGGCTTCCGGAGATTATTTTGACGTAATGTCACAACGATTTGACAGGCACGCAGACACGTCTAAAAATATCCGTGACGTTTCAAAGCCGAAAACGGCGCTGCTGTTGTTGCATAGACAGGCGAAGCGGAGCGCGCTCGGAGCTCCTGGGTCATCATGTCCGCTGAGAGTGTAAATGTGACTCACCTGTAACTCTGAAAAGTGGCTGAGCTATGACCTCCGGTAGGCGTCAGAGAGCAAATAAACACCAGTATTCAATGAGGGTCTGAAAAAGATTGATTTGTGTACATTCAAAAAGGCATTGGCTACACCTCGGATAAACATTATATATATATATATATATATATATATATATATATATATATATATATATATATATATATATATATATATATATATATATATATATATAAATGTAGTTTTGCTTATTTAAAGCTAATGTACTTGCACTTACTACTTGTTGGAGTTTGCACCTTCAGGGTTGAAAGCACTTAATTGGAAGTCGATTTGGATAAAAGCGTCAGCTAAATGACAATGTTTATATTAAGGCGCACGCATTTACATTACACTGTAGCTAAAACAGTGTGGCGGTTTTACTATTAACTGGAGACTGGCAGATTATGCTGATTAAAGGACAGACAGACAGACAGACAGACATACAGACAGACGGACAGAGTTACTGCTTGCTGAGGGGACTATGAAGGCGTTTGCTTTTTCAGCACCATGGACAGCTCCTGTCAGTGCTACAGCATTAACTTTGTACGGCATGTGATGTTCTCGTTACAATTGAGTTTCTCCTCTTGATTATGACACATAACTGGTTGGGTGTGTCTGCAACCTTTATACAGTACATAAAATACATTTAAATGTACCCAGTAGCTGTTTATTAACAGTTTTGCATATGTAGTTTACACACAGTTTGATCCTGCACACAAAAAAACATCCATATTGTAACTCCTGTCACTGCAGAGTTGTGTGATGTCAAATATAGATAATAGCGTATAATAGTCCCTCAAAATGTTTAGGGCTTCCTCACACCCCTTTTCTAATGCAATGCCATGTTGTGCGTAACACCACCCACAGAGGAGGCGTATGCGCCCAACCCCGATTAGGCTGTAGGGACTCCCGCACCCACACCGCGCTCAGGATACCTTGGACTTCGACATTCACAGAGGTAGCCAGGTCAGACGACCGGAGCGGCAAGGCTACAACATGCGCTCGCCACTGCGTGCTGTGTTTCAGCCCCTCAGCGCACCTGGCACGTCGCTCGGCTCAGTTTTAAGGCGATCAATTCTCTCTTTCCGTCTGTTTTGCACTCCACATCATGATGGCAGCCGAGCAGGTCAGTGGGGACCATACGGTGAATGGCTGACAACTGCGCTTGTCCACGCGCACGGAGCAATGGACTGCAGTTTTACTTGAAGAGGCACAATGGAGAACCCAGCCAAGCATCTCTCATCGGTGCAGGGGATTGACTCTGTACCGGCACCCCTCGGAGAGATTATGTGGAACAGCACCGAAACAGAGGCAACAAAGGACCAGAGGAAGGATATGGTGGTGCGTACGGTGACGGGCTGTCTGCTGTCCCTGCTCATCCTATGGACCCTGCTAGGAAACATCCTGGTCTGCTCCGCGGTGCTGCGCTTTCGACACTTGCGGACCAAAGTCACCAACATTTTCATCGTCTCCCTGGCTCTATCGGATTTATTCGTCGCCGTCCTGGTGATGCCCTGGAAAGCTGTGGCAGAGGTGGCGGGGTATTGGCCATTTGGCACTTTCTGTAACGTCTGGGTAGCTTTTGACATTATGTGCTCCACCGCCTCCATCCTCAACCTCTGCATTATCAGCGTGGATAGATACTGGGCCATCTCGAGCCCCTTCCGCTACGAGAGGAAAATGACCCAGCGAGTTGCCTTTGTTATGATAAGCATCACTTGGACGTTGTCTGTGCTCATTTCATTCATACCGGTCCAACTAAACTGGCACAAAGCCAGCGGTGACGACATGGCTGGGACTCACAACTCTTCCACGAGTTGGCAGATAGAGGAAAACTGTGACTCCAGCCTGAGCAGAGAGTATGCTATATCCTCCTCTTTGATAAGTTTCTATATCCCCGTGGCAATTATGATTGTGACTTACACCAGAATATACCGGATTGCACAAATACAAATTAGAAGAATAGCCTCCCTGGAGAGGGCAGCAGAACGTGCGCAAAGTTGCAGGTCAAACAGAATAGAGTGCCAACACCACAAAACCTTGAAAACGTCAATTAAACGGGAAACCAAAGTGTTTAAAACTCTGTCGGTGATTATGGGTGTATTTGTGTTTTGCTGGTTACCTTTTTTCGTCCTAAACTGTATTGTCCCGTTCTGCGACAGACCGGCCACAGACGTGGACGCGGGTCTGCCGTGCGTCAGCGAGACGACTTTCGACGTCTTCGTGTGGTTCGGCTGGACCAACTCCTCCCTGAACCCCATCATTTACGCCTTCAACGCCGAGTTCAGGAAGGCCTTCGCCAGCCTCTTGGGCTGTCGCAATTTCTGCTCCACACCAGTGGAAACTGTTAACATCAGCAACGAGCTGGTCTCCTATAATCAAGACACCCTAATGCACAAGGATATCGCGAACACATATGTCAACATGATCCCCAACGCTGTTGAATGTATTGAGAATGAAGAGACTTTTGACAGAATTTCACAGTTTTCTCACAACAATGAAAACGCCACCGACTCGGTTTGTGACTTGGAGGACTGTGAAGCAAATATCAGTCTTGACAGGATGTCACCATTTACACCTAATGGATTACATTGACTCCAACTTTGTGTGTCCCTGTGCGTATTTGGATGTATTGATAATACCGTCATCGTTCATTTGCCTCCTTTGTCCCAGAAGCTGCTCTTCACAGGGAGCCCACAGATCACGGTCTAATGAGCTACTGCAGCGCCCCTTGCAGCTGGTGAGAGATCAAGTGACTTGCTCAAGGACACTTCAGCAGGGCGCATGTATCTGTAGCCGCCAGGCCACCCTGCCGCCGCTTTGCGTCATATACGAGATGTTATGTTGTTGTACTGTTCTGAACAAAAGTGATGTGTAGGTGTTTATTTACATGACAAGTGAAGTTTGTGTTCATTTGTTCAAAGGTGTTCGGTGTAGTTGAAGCTGTGGTTTACCGGAAGGCTTTAGTCGGAGCGTCCGTGTCTCATGTCCATCTACTTGGAGGAAAAGAAAATGTTTGTAAAACCTCACTTGAGGATAATGACAACATTTTGCTGCTTAAAAACCTCGTGTATCCAGTGCCCGCCTTTCCACTGAGTATGAAAACTGAGGGAAGCCTTACAGACAGTGCAGCCAAGATAGTTCTACTCAAATGCAGTCATTTCAGCGCCTTATCTTATTTAAGGAAGAGTTTTGAGACATGAAAGGAATGTGTCGTATGAAGTTACATGATGCCAAAATGCAGCATTAAAGTGTTTACCCTCTGCACCCACCCCAGTGACTCCTCCAGCACACATCCTCTGCACTATGGACTATTGTGCAGTTTGATCAAGGCTCAGATGGCCGGAGGCTTTGATGGATAAACATGATGTAAAAGGCACAAACCCTAATGCTATGAACGTGTAAAAGTGAGTCTGTTTACACTGGAATCAGAAATCCAAATCAAAGAACTTTGACTAGAACCAGCAGTCCAGTTCCGGACTGGCCTAGCCAGCTGATTGGCACGGAGTGTCCGGCCAGTGTTAACCCTTAAAGGCCCGCAGGAGGTCAGAGATTTTTTGCCAACATTACAGTGTTTACTAGGCTGTCGCCGGTTCTAAAATGAAGATACTGGTATCGTATGAAACTAGACGAGGTGGGCTCCAAAGTTTAGCAACATTTTAGTGTGTGAAAAACTGTCAAGGCCATTTTCAGTGGAGTCCCTTGACCTCTCACCTCAAGATATCTCAATGAAAACAGGTTCTATGGGTAGCCACTGGTCTCCCCTTTACATACATGCCCACTTTATGAGAATCCCATGCATTCTGGGGAAAAACATGCAGTTTTACTCATGCAGTATAATATTGTAAAATGGTGAATTTTAATATTTCTGCATATTGGGGTTCCTAAATTGCATAATTTGGGTATAACCGGAAAGCTAAGACTCTTGTGGATTCAATGAGCCCAATTGTATTCATATTTGATGATGTTCCTCCCCAAAGTAGCCATTTCATTGTAGTGAATCCACTTTTTTGAAACTTATCCTCTACTGTTTAAAATTACTTATTGTGACGTCTATGATAATCACTAACAAACTAACAAATGGTATCAACCCCAAAATTGCTGCAACAACGTATGAGACATAATTGAGCATAAAAATGGCAATCATAAGAATACACAAAAAAAGTTAAAGTATATGTGGGCTGTTGTTGTTGAATGGGTGGTTATTGGCCTGGACTGCTGTTAGATTCCCAGCCTGAATTATTATCCCAATCCAGGCCTGCAGCAGTCTTAACGGTCAAAACTGTTACTCTTTTCTGTAACCTTTCATTTCTCATTAAGGCCAAAACTACTGAATGGTTCTGCTTTATCAACCACAGACAGGCAGCTTTAACTGACCTAACAAAAGAAAAGAAAGAATCAAGACTGTCCCGATTGACCAAAGAGTGAATCAATAACTCTAACACAATAAAGCTACAGTGTTTCAGCAACTAGAGGAATTGTTTCTATAGAAAGCTCACACACACACACACACACACACACACACACACACACACACACACACACACACACACACACACACACACACACACACACACACACACACAAGGCCACTGGGCCAACGCAACTGGATGTCATACATCACCTCTCCAACACCTCTCTCTATCTTTGTACTGTACAGATGACCTGATCTGAATGTATACTACTGTCCTTTAAACAGTGAAGTGTGTCATCATTTGTCTAATAAAATGCTGTCATGCTGAGAGAACAGGGTGCTCTGGTATCTTCCTGAAGGTGACATTAGTGTTTATGGGGTATCACAAATGGACAAATGTTGCAGGGTTGAAGAATTTTCAGCTTTACTTTAACTTTCATTTCCGCTCAGCAGTGACTTAACTCATGCATATCCACCTCTGACCCTTTTTAAACTTTTTTTTTATTTGGCAATTTGCCTTCTTTGGACAGTTTGACAGCAGACAGAAGGACAGGAAATGTCGGCAGAGAAACAGAGAGCGAGGGATTATATGAATCACAGGTCCCCAGAGGGCTCAGACTGGGGACATTATGTCAAGGTGGTGTGCATCGCATAGGCTGCTGCTCCTCCAGGACACTTCCTTAGACTGACCTATCTTCCACAGGTGGCAGCTGACATATTTCTCTTGGCAGGGACAGAGAGGCTTGAATCCTGCTGATAAGAGATAGTTGTGTATGTAATACAGTAATAAGAGCACACCCTGAAGAAGCAGCTCTGTTCTTCATGGTGACGGCTTCTTTTTGGCCAGAGGTCATATACTTTCTTTAAACAAATGTCAATACTTTCTTATATAAACTACCAGTGAGCCAGTGAAAGAACCCGATACCTCAGTTACCACTCTCTGTTGAAAAAAATCCCTCTGCTGTGTCCATCTTATATAGGTTTTAGAACACATGGGTTAACAGACAAAATATGCATCTTTTTGTATGCGACTTAATACATTAATATCGAAATGAATATATTTATCTCAACCTATTTGTTCCAATGCTACCATTTGCATGAAATTGATCATTATTCTGGATGCTGACTGCTTCACCCTTGGGCTTAAAGCTTTTTTAACGGTAGAGATGTAAGTAAGTAAAGTTTATTTGTATAGCACCTTTCACAGATAAAAAATCACAAAGTGCTTCACAATAAAATGTAATACAATAAGACAAATTAAAATACAAGAACATTTAAATACAAATAGAAAACAAAACAAACAACCATAAAAAAAAAGCTTGACTAACTAAAAGCCTGCTTGAATAGCAGAGTCTTCAATTGCTTTTTAAAAGATTCAACAGAATTCACACAACGTACAGAGAAAGGCAAGACATTCTCAGCCTAGGAGCCACTACTTGGAAGGATCGATCCCCTCTAGTTTTAAACTGAGTGCGGGGAACCACTTATAGCCTCTGACCTAATGACCTCAGACTATGGGTGGGAGTATGAAGCTGTATCAAGTCAGAGCTGTAGGAAGGAACTTAACCGTGCAGGGCTCTAAAAGTAAGGACAGGATTTTAAATTGAATTCTATACTGGACTGGTAACCAGTGAAGTGCCGCTAAAACAGGTGTGATGTGTGCTCTTTTGTGAAAAGCCTTGCAGCCGAGTTCTGAACAGCCTGGAGACGGTAAAGCTCCTTCTTACTCAAACAGGTAAAAAGACTGTTGCAGTAATCTAAGAAGAGATGGGTAACAGAATTGGGCAAACTGATGACAGGATTACCAATTAACTTCTAATTTGAGGGCAAAAAGATACATATTGCATCCGTATAGAATACGGAAAAAAGAGTTTGTACTGTCCCTGTTGTCTACATTATGTCTGCACACCATTAGGAAACCATTTGCTGCAGGATGTTCACCCCGACAAACAAGAGTAATAAACCCAAACAATTAACTCAATTTGTATTTTTAAAACTTTGTGTGTACTTTCTCTGAAACCATGTTGCAGTAGGCCTAATGTAGGCCTAATTGCATGCTTTGCCTTTTGCTGCATTTACTGTTATTCACTGGACATCAGCCTACACAGGCAGTGGTGGAAGAAGTAGAGCTGTTACTTAAAGGGGAACTTCGTATAAAGCTCTTTGTGGCTCCAGAGGGAGCTGTGTAACTTCTGATAAATTATAAGTGATGTCACTTGGGGGCTACAGGTTTGTTTACCAGACCTCTGCAGCCCACTCCTCATTTCTGCTTGAGGCTACTGCCTGGAGGCTACATTTGCCCCACAGGCAACACACCCAAATTGACGATCGAACTGTTGGCAAAGTATTTGCATTGTGGGTAATGTAGGCGCCAGGTTTGCACAAGGAAGAAGAATGAGTGGAAATAAAAAAGACTATAGGCTATTTCTGGTTCTGCAACTCGATTTCAATTTTCTTTTTTTTCTTTTTTTTTACAGTCCTAAAAGTAGGCTACTCCATTACAAGTAAAAGTCCTGCCTTCAAAATTATATTTAAAGGGGAACTATTATAGCATTTTCAGGTTCATTCTTACATTTTGTGTTTGTACTAGGGCATGTTTACTTGCTTTCAAGCTATAGTGCGTAGTTTCTGTCGCCCCCATGAGGAATTCTAGGTAATGTCAACACCACCAAGCCTTCCGTAATCGCGCACGTGCCCCCACCCCTTCCCCACACAGTTGAAGGGCTGTCGCTATTGGATTAATCCCTTTGCGCATGCGCAGTCGTGAAGATTTCTTATGCGCCCTGTGCCCCGCACGGGCCTCTCTTACGTCGGCAGATACTGTATATTACAGTGGCGTGACCAGAGACAGCATTTTTCTTCAGCCAATGTTAGTGGGACAGGTGGCCCGAACCTTAGAGGGCTACGCTTATACTCATAGAATCTGGAGTTACAATACGTAACTATCGTTCTATTTCGTATAGGCTTGGCCTCTAAGGGCTGTTGCTATTGGGTTAGGGCGAAGCTGATATAGTCATTGCCACCTGCGACACAAGGTCCACAAGCAGAACATAGACTAATTTGTATTCCTATTCCCACTGAACAAGGTTTAATGAATCAAAACACATTATTTTGATGAGAAAACCTTGTCATCATCATGAGTAGGCCTACTGATCGTGAGGCCCATGTCAGGTGGCTTGTGAAAATGCTTTATGGTGATAAAAACGAATGAACGGGCACGGGGATGCCGCGCTATAGACCTGGGTGATAGCTTCACACAGACAATGAGACAGATATTCTCCGAAAGAGCCGCACCCTGTAGGGGGCTCTCTGGATAGTATGCACAACGGCAGGGGGCAAGCCTAGCCTCTCCAAGCGCTCTCGCTCAGCCGCTGTCTTATCACCGAATATCGTACCGATCAGCTATGACAGTGCATCCCCTTGCCACGACAGATGCCATGGGGGCTCCGCCAGTAGTTGAACCAGGGTCGGGAACCAGGATGTGCTTACGCGTTCCAGTGCCACCATAATGACTGATAGGCTCTCCTCCTGGATGCGTGCCAGGAGGCGAGGAATCAGAGTGACCTGGGGAAAAGCGTATAGAAGAGCTCTGGGCCATGGTTGGTGAGAAAAGGCGTCAACCCCGAGAGGTGAGTTGTTTGTTCATAGAAAAACCACAGTGTGCACTGTGTATTTTCTCCTGAGGCGAACAGATCCACTTTCGCTCTCCCAAACCTGCTCCATAGCCTCTGCACGAGAGTGGATTCAACTTCCATTCGCTGTGAGAGGGACCCCCCCCCCTCGATATTAGGTCTGCTGCACGGTTCAAAACCCCCAGGATGCACACTGCTATGAGTGCCCACAGTAGAAGGCTCCCAGCTGTCTCCAACAGCCGAGCCGAGCGCACGCCACCCTGACGGTTTATGTACATTGCCGCAGTCAAGGACTTTGATCCCTTTTCTGCGTAACGGCTGTAATGCTGTCTCCATGCATTTGGAGAATGTGGAAAATACGTGTCTCTCAGGTCCACGGAAGTGAACCATTCGTGGTGGCGCACACCCCCTTATGCGTGCAGCAATTCAGCCTTATATTAATCCAATAGCGACATGCCTTAGAGGGAGAAGCCTATACGAAATAGAACTGTAGACCACTCTAGACACTATCTTTTGCTGTATGCCGATGACTGCCTTCTTTTCCTCTCTAATATTCAGGAATCCTTACCACACGTTATGACTCTTTTCAAATAATTTCACAATATGTCAGGATATAAAATAAACTGGTCTAAATTTGCCATTCTCCCTTTGAATTCAGCAGCTAAGAATGCTCAGCTACCAGCCGACATCCCTATCTGTATGTCACCTACCTTGGCATAGAGATTTATCCTAATCTTCATAAAATTGTTAATGAAAACTTTTGTGGTATAAAAAAGAAAGTAGAACAGGATCTAAAGAGATGGGGCTCTCTTCAAGTCTTGATGCAAGGCAGAATATCAACTATCAAAATGAATATCTTGCCCCATCTAAATTTTCTGTTCTTTATGATTCCAGTTGCTCCTCCACCTACATTTATTTCTGAAACTCTCTCATGTCACAATTTATCTGGGGTGGAAAACGTGGCAGAATTAAACTAACAGCTTTACAAAAAAGTAAGCTTACAGGAGGCCTGGCGGTCCTTAATCTGAATTTCTATTACTATGCCTTCCAAATTAGGTCATTGCAGGTGTGGGGACACCAGGCTTCACAAATCCCATAGTGGACAATAGAGGCGGCACGTGTTAAACCACACTGCTTAGAGGACTTAGGACAGGCACAGGTCACAAAAATATCCAGTTACGTCATGGGACTATCATAGTCAATTCCCTTGATGTCTAGAGAAAAAACGAAAAAATGCTGGGTGTAACAAGTAAATTTCATAAAACTTCCCCATTATGGAACAATTATAACTTTCAGTCAGGTGGGAAGCCATTTGTATTTCCATGTTGGGCTCGTAAAGGAGTTACTGTCTTCGGTGATTTATTTGACAATGCAGCACTGCGCCAATTTTTAGACATAAAAAACAACTTTGATCTGCCAGGTACGTCATATTTCCTCTATCTTAGGCTAATCTGCTATGAAGGCTTAAGGAGTACCCTGGGATCAGCAGATTCTGGAGCACCCCATGGAGAAGTGGGTCAGATCCATGCAAAACTCCAGAGGGACTGTAACAATCATTTACAATGTGATACTCCTTCACCATTCGGGACACCTAGCTGTAGAAAGGGTGTGGGAAAGGGAATTGAAAACACTAGGCCTAGTTCCATTATGGGAAAATATATGGGAAAACCTGAGTAGTGCTTCAAAAAATCTTGCGCATCAACTCAAACACTTCAAGCTGATACATCGGGCATATGCTACCCCTTTGAAATGCTTCAAAATGAAATTAGTCCCAAATCCTATTTGCACTCACTGCCCAGATTGGCACAACAATGCACATGTTTTGGGAGTGCACCCCAATCAGACGCGGATGTTGTCATACAACCTAGTCCCTCCCTCTGCCTTCTTAACGATGATTCACAGCTATCCCTCACTCTCAACCAACGTAGATTACTCCTGGCAGGGCTTACGGCAGCAAAAAAGACCATTTTAAGGCTTTGGTTCCACCCTAATCTACCATAACACAATACTGGCTAACTGCCTACCAGCATATTACTTCTCTTGAGTGTACAACTGCATGCCTCAACAATGTAGTGTTTCCATTGCTTCTACCGCCATTACTTTCTGAAAAACAGTAAGTCCAGTTGTTTTATAGCTGTGTATGTAACCTCAGACATCTTACTTGGACATGTTGGTATCTTTGCTCTTTTACCTGTTTACTGTTTCTCTCAAACAGCATAGTGTATAATTGATTCATTCTTATTTGGTGTTTCTTTATTTCCAAAAAAAGTATTTCTGAGCTTTCCCTATATGCACACAGTATGTGTTCAATAACAAGTATTCCAGTTGAAATTGCAATTAGCAGTGTTTGAAATTCACCAGACTGAAATCCATTCTGTTTTGAATGTGTGGTTAACAGTTTTGACAGCAGTGTGTTAGCATTTGAACAAAGTGCTGTGAATCCACAGTGTTGTGCAGGTTGTGGTTAAAGCCGTGGGATAAGTGTATAGAGTTTTGTAAACTGTGTTCAAGCAATGAAAAACAAACTAGAGTTTGGTTCACATGAACTGCTGCTGCGCAGACTGTAGTTAGAGTTTTGCACATGTAGCTCAAGTGGTGCCCACTGTCGTTTAGCAATAAAAAAAACTGTAATAGTTAGCAGTATCTTATACAGAGGGTGAATACAGGTGCAGCAGTCATGGGCAGGAGGAGAAAGATAAAGTGTTTTTTGAACATTAAAGCTTTAGTGCGTTTTTATATTAATGAAAGTCAGTTACATTCAAGCCATTGCCAAATGATTTTTACACAGAATGAATGAATTAAGACTATCAGCTCCACAAAACACTCTCTGTATTTCTCAGTATGGCTATGTTAAGAACATGGGGTCGTGCGGCGACTTTCGCGCCTCTTCTGAATTACCTCTTCTGAAGAGTCCATGTTTTTTTAAAGCTATAGTGTGTAGTTGAGGAATTCTAAGTAATGACAACAAAACTGTCAGCGCGTCCAAATGATACAAGCCTTCCATGATTGCGCACTGCCCCCACCCCCTTTTGTTTTAAACCGTTTCCGAACACCTTTCGACAGCACATATACATTTCAACACTTGTCCATTTGTGTTTACCTTAGTTTAAATAAAGTTTTAAGTAAATCTCTTGCGTGGACTCCCTCCTTTTCACATTCCTCAAGCTAGTTTGTGAAAGGAAGTTTGGATCTACAACAATGCATTGGATTTTATTTGTTTTTAATTTACTGTAAAGTCTTTATCTCTCATATTAATGTGGTGAAGTAAGAGTGCAACATTTCCTTCTGAAATGCAGTGAAGTATAATGTAGCATCAAATGGAACTACTTAAGTAATTACCTCAGAATTGTATATAATGTCATGGAAATTGTCTGTAAGCACTCAAACACACCAACAATAATGCACAAAACACTGATGGATTGAACATTGTACAATAAAAACAGAGAGACAAACCTCAGGATGAAAAGGTGCATCTTCTGACCAGAGAAACAAAAAATGCTTGTTTATGTTTTCCCAGAACATGACCTGAAGAAAGCATAGGTCATATGTGCAGCATCTGACTTCTCAAGAATGTAACCTACACAAGCAAACATATGTCAACAAAGCATGTGATCTCTATCTGACCTGAGGCCTGTACTACAAATCAAGATCAACATGCCCTGGATTTATTTCAGTAACCCGGCAGAGAGGGTTTTCACCGACGTCACATTCTGGGCGGTAACCTGGATGCGCGGCCATATTGGAGGCCCTCGGTGTAAACAACTGAATGGAGTAATGGAGTATTGTGCACTTTGGATGCTTTAATACTTTATGTCTAAACAACAGAAAAGCTCATCAAAACGCGTCCAAGATGCAAAGGCATGGAAGGACTTGGACCACAAAAAAAGGCGCGATATTTTGAGAAATTACAGTTTACTGGCGGTGCAGATCCCTACAAGTTGGCTCCCTCTTCTTGGATCCATGGCGACCCGGTGATTCTTCCTTCAGTTGCATATCCCGATATAGTCAACTACATGATTTTCTCGCCGAGCCCATACACAGCGGAAGACCTTAAATCCTACAAAAGTTTGGAGGCTTATAACCAGATGGTGTGTGGATGGGTGAGGGAGACGCAGTACCAAGTCATTAACGACCAATGTGTTGTGAAGGCCAAAGTAAGTAATGCAATGTCTTTAATCAACCTAACCTTAACTGTATGATATCATTGTGATACTCAAGGTGTAGCCAAGTGACTCTCAATAGTCTTTTATTTCATTTCAAAGACCGAACAAGTTTTCCCTCGTAGATCCTGGTTGAGCTTTGCCAACCACAAGAGCCTCCTTTCCTCTGATAACTTCTGGCATTCCTCTCCCTGGTTTTTAATAACTTTTGGAAGTCGATAATATTCCAAATGTTTTTCTTGGTCTGACCTATTGGTACAACCTAAAACACGGCAATAATTAACCATTTTCCTCGACGCGTTTGGGATCTACTTCAGTGCCTGTGCTTTGTTGTGATGCGACAGTACCTGGAGTACCTCCAACATGGCGACTTCGGGTCTGATGACGCATCTGATGACGCGTCGTGAAAACCCTCTATTGTATATAAGAAGAGCAAATTATAATTCTACATAAATATGAAGAACACATCCACGGTTTTGCAGGCAAAACGCATACAGTCGCTGCTTCCTAAAACAGGAGGAAAGCTGGCAAAAAAATAGCCTACGCTGTAAATGCGTAAATCACAACGCTTATCAATATCTTCCCAATCAGTCAGGCACAAGATCTGATTATCATAATTACACCTGTGCTTTCCATAAACTGTCGTTACTTTAGCCTTTTATTTCAGTTGCAACCCTGGCAGTGGAAGCGATGTGAGAGCAAATAAAATATATAAAAACATAATTCAAACCAATGTGCGCATTGGCAACAACACGGCTCAAGATGCTGATCGCCTATATGTAATTCCCTCCCATTAAAATCTATATATTTCATAAAAATACCCATCAGGGAATGTTAACGGGGTTGTCGGTCTCTAAATGTTTTAACGCTTTTTCTTTATCCCCCTCTCTCTCCCTCTCTCCCTCTCTCTAGCTCTCTCCCTCTCTCTCCCTCTCTCTCCCTCTCTCTCTCTCTCTCTCTCTCTCTCTCTCTCCCTCTCTCTCTCTCTCTCTCTCTCTCTCTCTCTCTCTCTCTCTCTCTCTCTCCCTCTCTCTCCCCCTCTCTCCCTCTCTCTCCCCCTCTCTCCCTCTCTCTCTCTCTCTCTCTCCCTCTCTCTCCCTCTCTCTATTAGTATTGATTGGTCAGTAGGCGGTGCTTTTACACTGGTTGATCTCTAATCTCCAACATAACCTGCTCCCGACCAGGTTAGGTGTTCAGCATAAGTTACCACGGCGATTGAACCCGGTAACAAGTGATCCACCGTCGTGGTACAGAAAACCCTGGGTTGAACCTGAAGTTACCTCGTTAATGCCAAATCTTGCTGCGTAGTACAGGCCTCTGTTTTTCATTCTTTCGCAAACAACATGTGATCAGTTTTGACAGTGTCCAGATGAACAGAGTGAGCAGAGTCACAGTTATCCAAACTTGAGTAAATGATAAAACAAAGGTTCACTTGCACAATACATTATTATCATCACTGAAATATTAATGTACAGTATACATAGAATTTTGATCTTGTAGTTGATTGAAACTGGAGTGATGGTACTAAATACTGTTTTATTTAAAACATATCATCATGTTCTGAGGCATTTCTGAACATACTTTGACTAAATGAATACAAAATAAGAAAGCATGGAGCATTCCCAGGAGATGTTCTCTGTGTTTTGCCCTTGCAGTGTGGAACAGATATGAAAGGTGGTTTGACCTCGATATTCAGCTGTGACGGGAGGGCTGGAGGAGGAAGTGGAAGCAGGCTTAGGGGGGTTACACCATCCGTCAGGACACATTCATCAAAGTCATTCTCTTCTCTCCTGCACACACACACACACACACACACACACACACACACACACACACACACACACACACACACACACACACACACACACACACACACACACACACACACACACACACACACACACACACACACACACACACACATTTAAAACACATAGATGCACAACTGTTACAAGATATCTGCTCTGAATCTCTCTTTCCTCTGTCAAACAGTACACACACGCACACACTCACACACGCACACACACACACACACACACACACACACACACACACACACACACACACACACACACACACACACACACAAACACAGGTATTTTGTTGTTTCACCATCTCCTCTCAATTCTCAGCTTGCTTCCTTACTTTTGTATCTTCAAATGATTTCAAAAAATGAAGGGAAAGCAGAGAGGCAGTTTAGCTTCCTGTTTCCCTCACCTCCCAGAAGAGCAGAGTGAACACTGTGAGTGACACCACTTTGAGCTCATGGCTACATGATCGCTGAGTAAATGAACCTCTTAATTACTGTAAATCAAGCTTGACCTATGTCATCAGATAGTTCACGACTGTCCTGTGAATAACCTCACCAGTATTAGTGTCCTGCCACCTCCTAAAACACACCTACACTTCCATGTCCCACTTTACACAGTGACTTTTTCAACTACGTCCTTACTTTATGATTGCATGTTTTATTCTCATGATAAAGAAACTGTCTTACTGAGACTAAGTTTTTGAACCTGCATTGTTAAAGGTCCTATGACATGCTGCTTTTTGGATGCTTTTATATAGGCCTTAGTGGTCCTCTAATACTGTATCTGAAGTCTCTTTTATATAGGCCTTAGTGGTCCTCTAATACTGTATCTGAAGTCTCTTTTATATAGGCCTTAGTGGTCCCCTAATACTGTATCTGAAGTCTCTTTCCCGAAATTCAGCCTTGATGCAGAATTACGGCCACTAGAGCCAGTCCCACAATGAGCTTTCCTTACGATGTGCCATTTCTGTGTCTGTAGCTCTAAATGCTATTGAGGAGGAGAGGGGGGGAGGTGGAGGGTGGGGGGGTGTGGCCTTGACCCACTGCCATGCTTTGCTGGTTTTCAAGCCATGATTTCTCTGTCTTTCTCATGGGCGGGTCAAATTCTCTAGGTGGGCAAAGCAGAGAAAGGGGAGGTAACCTTCCTCCTTATGACGTCATAAGGAGGATATTCCAGATTGCCCCAGCTGAGCTTTCATTTTCTCAAAGGCAGAGCAGGATACCCAGGGCTTGGTTTACATCTATCGCCATTTCTAGCCACTGGGGGACCATAGGCAGGCTGGGGGAACTCACATTAATGTTAAAAAACCTCAAAGTGAAATTTTCATGCCGTGGGACCTTTGAAGAGGTGATAGAATGCAAAACCGATTTTACCTTGTCGTAGTTGAATAACGACAGTTCGGTGGGTAAATAGGACATACATAGAAGCTCACCATCCCATTGATACCCCTTTACTATGCAAATCTCACATTTTGAGTGCTGCCGCTGAAAACGGGCGAATCTGAACAAAGCTAAAAGTTGACGTAAGCATCTCAACTCCTAGTCTTTGTCACGCCCCAACATTTGCATAGGCTACACCACTGACCTGAGGTCAGCTTAGTCTTCTGAATCTAGCTAGGTCATGCAGATCTCCAGAGGTCCGCTATTTAATTAATAAATTCACTTCTGAGACTTTTTTATGCGAGAAATCAACTATGTAGAGGTCAAATATGGGCCGCTTTACGAAAATTGATGGCTAATTGCAAATGTTGTCCGACTGTGTTTCGCAGTTCAGCAGGAGCTCAGCAGGCTACGTGCCAGTGGCCGGTGCTGTCTCGCCGCCTGGCGTGTCATACTTCATAGACTCCGGCTCGCTGTGAGCTAGCTTGATCTCCGTCACGAAGGGAAGCCTGCGGCGCTCCATACCCACGCAAAGTCACCGGTTCTCGGTTACTGGACTACAAAATGCAGAGGCCCTGATGGAGCTCCAGGGCCTGCAGCTAGCCGCAATCTTTACCCATAGGATTGAAGGGACAGTAGCAGCTAACGAAATCCCTAATGTTCACAAAAATGCATTGAATTGAAATCGGACACCATTGTTAGCTTTATAAGACCTTGGGGAAGATGTTATAAGTGGCGTGACGAAATTCAAACTGTAAATATACTCTAATTATGCCGAAAGTGAAGCTAACTAGCCGCGATCTGTATACATAGGATTGAAGGGACAGTAGCAGCACCATTGTTAGCTTTATAAGACTTGGGGTAGATGTTATATAAGTGGCGTGATGAAATTCAAACTGTAAATATACTCTAGTTTTGCCGGCAGCTGGCAGCCAGCCAGCTGGAGCTAAGCTGAGCCCCGAGCCCCGGTAGTCCAGTAACCGAGAAACAGTGACTTTCTCTGGGTATGGAGGTTGCCGTTTTCTCGTCAGACTGTGTGGTGCTCCTAAAGTCCGACACGTCTTACCAAATTTGCAATTAGCCATCAATTTTCGTAAAACAGCCCATATTTGAGCTTTATATAGTTGATTTCTCGCATAAAAAAGTCTCAGAAGTGAATTTAATAACGAAATAGCAGACAAACAATGTATAACTTTGCAGTGTCTGAAATATGAGTCCTGCTGTCTAGTCTCCAATGGATGTGTATGTGGTTCGCTCAAACCAATCAGCGCGCAGCTCATCTAAATATTCATGAGCATACCATATTTGGAAGAAAAGCTCTTGTTACAAATAGGCCCATATTCACAGGGTAGTTAAGGACCCATAAAATAGCATTTGAGCAATTTTCAGCCCAACCAATGTTACATACCCTATTAGGAGACCTTAAGGAACAGTGTGAAATACCCTATATAATAATTCTATCACCCCTTTAAAGGAGACGTATCTATGTAAAAACAGTTCAGCTTTGAAGATCAGATATTTTGCTTTGAAACTCCTTCTTTCACCTCTCAGTGCCATCCAATCCGCTTCCTATCTCTGACGCAGTCTGTGGTGTTGATTTACCAAAAGCGAGCTTGAACGAAGAGAAAGATCAGTGTCTCTTTCCCCAAAGGCCACTGGTCCGCTCCTCCGTATGTTAGCCCTGTGGCATGCACAAACTCTCACATGGGCAGAATAAAACCTTCTGCTCTATCCTGCTCATGTAAGATGCCCAAATATGCAAAGACAATGTTTGGAGAATTATTTTGCTTTGTTACATCTCCTTTCTACTCTGTTTATTTTACCCATGAACAATTTAATAATGCAATAGCCTATATTATAACCTATTTTGTACAAGGTATGAATATACAGTTTTAATGATAAAAATGCAACAACAATGTTGCACTTTTGTCTAGAATTCATTTGTAATTCAGCCTAAAATGTGCACGTTTAAAATGTTGAGATATATAAAATGTATCAACTCATATAATCATAATTTGTGAAGCATGTTCCTTTAAGCCAAGAATTCAAAAATCCAGAAAGCTTTTTCATATCTCCTAATTTTGTAGAATAGTTATTATCATTAAGTCACAGTTGCATTGTTCTTTTCTTTGATGAATGCAATGTGCTTCTGTATGACATTCAATTCTATTCTATCAGATAACAAGTAATCACATAGGAAAAGGTGAACGAAGCCGTTGGCTGAAAATTGCGTGCTCAGGCTTTAATAGCATGTCAGTGAATTGTTTCATCAGAAGCACTACTGGGCAGAAGATCAAAGGCAATGAGGCAAGAGGAGCAGATGACCAATCATAGAAGGCCGGCTTGGAGTTGCCTAAAACGTAGCCGAGAGTAGAAAAAACTGTTGAAACCGGAGCGTTCAGAACAGTTGGAAATCTGAACGTTTTTGCTCACAGGGATTACTCTAAAATATGTTTACCTCATTATTAGAATTAATTTTGGCCACGTTCAACAATCCAACATTATAACATTGTAGATATGACAGAAAATAAGGAAAAGCATAATATGTCCACTTTAAGTACAAATATAGAAGTATTACTATTTCTTCTTTTGTTTTAAACCGTTTCCGAACACCTTTCGACAGCACATATACATTTCAACACTTGTCCATTTGTGTTTACCTTAGTTTAAATAAAGTTTTAAGCAAATCTCTTGCGTGGACTCCCTCCTTTTCACATTCCTCAAGCTAGTTTGTGAAAGGAAGTTTGGATCTACAACAATGCATTGGATTTTATTTGTTTTTAATTTACTGTAAAGTCTTTATCTCTCATATTAATGTGGTGAAGTAAGAGTGCAACATTTCCTTCTGAAATGCAGTGAAGTATAATGTAGCATCAAATGGAACTACTTAAGTAATTACCTCAGAATTGTATATAATGTCATGGAAATTGTCTGTAAGCACTCAAACACACCAACAATAATGAACAAAACACTGATGGATTGAACATTGTACAATAATAACAGAGAGACAAACCTCAGGATGAAAAGGTGCATCTTCTGACCAGAGAGACAGACAGTGTTTGTTTATGTTTTCCCAGAACATGACCTGAAGAAAGCATAGGTCATATGTGCAGCATCTGACTTCTCAAGAATGTAACCTACACAAGCAAACATATGTCAACAAAGCACATGATCTCTGTCTGGCATGTTTTTCATTATTTAGCAAACAATATGTGATCTTAGTGTACAGTTTTGACAGTGTCCAGATGAGACTATGTTTTTGAATCTGCATTGTTAAAGGAGACTTATCTATATAAAAACAAAAAAGTTCAGCTTTGAAGATCAGACATTTTGCTTCGAAACTCCTTCTTTCACCTCTCAGTGCCATCCAATCCGCTTCCTATCTCTGACGCAGTCTTTGGTGTTGATTTACCAAAAGCGAGCTTGAATGAAGAGAAAGATCAGTGTCTCTTTCCCCAAAGGCCACTGGTCCGCTCCTCCGTATGTTAGCCCTGTGGCATGCACAAACTCTCACATGGGCAGAATAAAACCTTCTGCTCTATCCTGCTCATGTAAGATGCCCAAATATGCAAAGACAATGTTTGGAGAATTATTTTGCTTTGTTACATCTCCTTTCTACTCTGTTTATTTTACCCATGAACAATTTAATAATGCAATAGCCTATATTATAACCTATATTGTACAAGGTATGAATATACAGTTTTAATGATAAAAATGCAACAACAATGTTGCACTTTTGTCTAGAATTCATTTGTAATTCAGCCTAAAATGTGCACGTTTAAAATGTTGAGATATATAAAATGTATCAACTCATATAATCATAATTTGTGAAGCATGTTCCTTTAAGCCAAGAATTCAAAAATCCAGAAAGCTTTTTCATATCTCCTAATTTTGTAGAATAGTTGTTATCATTAAGTCACAGTTGCATTGTTCTTTTCTTTGATGAATGCAATGTGCTTCTGTATGACATTCAATTCTATTCTATCAGATAACAAGTAATCACATAGGAAAAGGTGAACGAAGCCAAGGCTGAAAATTGCGTGCTCAGGCTTTAATAGCACTCTTTCTACTCTGTTTATTTTACCCATGAACAATTTAATAATGCAATAGCCTATATTATAACCTATTTTGTACAAGGTATGAATATACACAGGCCTGGATTGGCTAATCGGGAGCACCGGGAGAAGTCCCGGTGGGCCAGTCTGTTTTTTTGGTTGTGAGGGCCGGGTTGCAATCATAGTTTAATATCATAGATGCTGTCCCTAGGCTGCCTGCACTCACAGCCCACTCTTTATATTTACAGTATTTATTTTTTCTTGCAGCCCAGTGTTCTCTACATTCATGCAGCTCACTCGCAGAGTGCAGCCTGGTTAATGATGACGTATTTATGTTTTGAGTCCTCCGAGAGCGGCACCTTGCTAACAAACCGTCTGCGTACACTTTAGTCACGGGTGCTTGTTGGAGGATGCCACCGCGAGCAAAAATAAGCTGTTTTAAACGGGTAAAAGAAAGCGCAAAACAGCACTGAAAAGGCGACAATTTAAAAAGGAGAGCTCTAGAAAGTGACGCGGCCAGATTAACTTTTTCTTTTTTTAGTGAAACGCCAAATGAAGACGATGAGACGGGTAAGCTAAGCTAGTTAGGAGAAGTGCAAACCAGCATTTATGTTTATGAATCAAACTTTTTCTTGTAGCTCCGCAGCAGCAGCTACTAGTCAAGTTTGCTGCTAACAGTGACTATTAAGAGCCAATAACGTTACCAAGCACCAGGTATATGAGCCCATAACTCCAGTTTGGGCAGGTAGGGTTGCTCGTTGACTGAATATTATAAGAATTAATAAGAGTGTGGTGTAGACCTGCTCTATATGAAAAATGCCCTGGGATAATTAATGATGCCAGATGATTCGGCACTACCATAATGAAACTGACTTCATCAGAAAGCTTTGTAAAAAGCAGAAATTTGTGCTGAGATTTATGACAATTTATAAAATGTGACTTAGTGTCAGAAGCAGAGCCAGTAGTGTGCATTAGGGATAGACTGTGTGGAACGCACATCTACTGTAAGCTGTTGTATCACAGTGTGTGAACAAGCAAAGTAAATATAAAAAGCCCATGACTGAAAGGGAAGAGAAAGTTAAATGAAATATTATTCAAAGGAAAAAATAGATTATGGTGTCATTGGAAACTGCAATACACTGAATCTTGTTCTTTATATAATTTAAAGTTTTGGATATCTGTGATTACTTATTTGCACAGAAAATAGATTCTGATATTATTGAACATCATTGGGTTGTTGTTAAGATGTTAACTTTTCTAATAAATCTACATTGTGAAGGAACACTTGGAAATAGTGATATTTTACAAAAATACACTGAATTACAAGGCTGTAGAGAACAGGGCGCTATTGCAAACTTATATACTAAGGTTTTGATTACATTTTTCGTGAAGTAAAGTGGGCCGGTCTAAGGCATGAAACTCCAGGGCTGAAAATGACTCCCACTCCGGCCCTGAATATACAGTTTTAATGATAAAAAGCAACAACAATGTTGCACTTTATCTAGAATCCATTTGTAATTCAGCCTAAAATGTGCACGTTTAAAATGTTGCGATATATGAAATATATCAACTCATATAATCATAATTTCGGAAGCATGCAAAGAATTCAAAAATCCAGAAAGCTTTTTCATATCTCCTAATTTTGTAGGATAGTTACTATCATTACTGAAGTCAGTTCTTTTCTTTGATGAATGCAATATGTTTCTGTATTTAGTTATCTATATTTATCCAGGGAAGTCGATTGAGAACAAATTGTCATTTGCAACGACCTGTCACATTCACACAGTGATCTGCTGGCCAGCAGTTGGGGTTAAGGGCTTTGCTCAGTGACTCACCATTTGATGAGGGAGGGACACATGCCAGACCAGATCAGATTTTACCCTGTTGGTCTAGGAGTTGAACCGGCAACCTCCCTGTCACAAGTCTGCTTCTTTAACCTCTAGGCCACCACTCCCATTACATTCAATTCTTTTCTATCAGATAAAAAGTAATCACATAGGAAAAGGTGAACGAAGCCAAGGCTGAAAATTGCGTGCTCAGGCTTTAATAGCATGTCAGTGAATTGTTTCATCAGAAGCACTACTGGGCAGAAGAGCAAAGGCAATGAGGCAAGAGTTATTATGGAAAGGATGAAAACATTTACTGTTTGAGGTAGAAAATGCTTCCCGCTGACCAACGAAAGCTTGAGAAGAGAGAGAGAGTGTCTGAATATCTCTAAGTACAAAGGTCACCAACTTTAACAACCTGGGGTTGTAAATCAGCCATCATGCAGATATTTTGCTCAGTGACTCAGCATGAGGAGTTGCATTGGCTGGCAACACAACTGTTGGTTGCTAAGGTTGCATTGCAAAAAATCAGATATGTATCTGATTTAGGACCATTCATGAATGTGGCCCAAATCTTAATTGAAAATATTGTGATCTGATTCACATATGAGCAAAAAAAAGAAAAGAAAAAAAGATTTGGGCCACTTTTGCCCGCAATGTGAACGTAGCCTAAATGTCTCCTAGATTTTCAATCCACTGAATGTATCTTTAATTTGTCATCTTTGGATATTTTCTTCTTCAGTTGTAGCTGGTAGTTTGTAGGACAACAGAAACATAAAACAAAAAAGGATATCACTACTTGGCTGTATCCTAAAGAGGTGTAAGGTCAGCCATCTTGTTAAAGGAAACAACTCTTTTTCAGCACACAACAGCACACAAACATGATGGCATGTTTCTGAAATGAGACAATGACAAATGTGACAATAATTACTGCCATGAAGCACAATGATTGATTATCATAAACACTATTATTATTTCAGAGCAGACCTGCATGAGTCTTTGTCTCTCACGGTGTGATTTCAATCTGTGATGATGGACAAAATGTATGTGCAGGTGACTGAGACTTTGTTACAACTGCTTTGAAAAGACCAAACTGAGTGTGTGAAGGAAATTGACTTTGTAAGCAATGTAGCATAATGATTATATGCTTGGCTGCAGTTAATAAATTAGTCTTCTGGCTCTAATATTAATCTTAGTTCAAAAAGTACTTGGATTTTTTGATTTAGCTTTCACCAGCTGAACTCAGTCGATCAGGTATTCTTTAGCAACATCTATTCTGGCTGCAGCAGACTTCTTGTAAATATTTTAGAATTTTTGTGTTAGCATTTTGGGAATCTGTGCGTGAAGGAGGAACCTGCAGAGAGATAAATTGTGATCAAACTTGATCAACTACTGTGCTGCAATCTGTTTCCATAAAAGGCAAAAGCAGATTATTCTCAGTTAAAGACAAAAACACATCTCTTCTGACTGCACCTTAGCTAAGAAGATGATGCTACATATAAAAAACAAACAAACAAAAACAACATATTGCACTTACATATTGCACTCACATGTGACTCTTTGTAGTTTGGCTTATTTGAAGCTAATGTACTTATTCTGGATTCCTGTTGTTTGGAGTTTGTACCTTCATGGTTGAATGCACTTATTGGAAGTTGCTTTGGATGAAAGCGTCAGCTAAATGTAATGTAATCTTTACCAAAGTCACCATCTTAGTTTAGCTTGTTAGCACACTAACATTTATTAATTGGCACCAAACACACAAAGTGCAGCTGAGACTGATGGGATGTGTTTAGTTTTGGGAAAAAAAACAATATTCAATCTTTTATCATTAGAATTCCAAATTCACTGTGTAGCGCAACAGGCTGTACCTATACTCCAGCGGGGGGCGATCTTAAAATGCACTGTCGACCTGACCCAATGCATCAGTAAGCTAGCTGTTTTCTTTGCTAACACAAAATGGAGGAGAAAAAAAACAACTACTAGCAAGGCAGGCTGCAGATATGACAGTTTTTATGACATGAACTCTATCCAAGAATCTATGTGTATAACCATTTTGGATTCAAAACCATAGATGGAAAAACTGTGAAAAAAGTAAGGATGATAAAGATACAGATAAAATCCTGTGCTCAAGTGTCTATTATGTATTATGTTTTTTGCCTCTGACATCATGCAGTTTCTAGATGTGGTGGTATGTGGTGATGTGGATGTGTGCTCATTTAATTTCTGCATGTGATCCTTGTAGATGAAGGACACTGCAAGTGCTCTGTAAATATTAATTCTGCTGCTGCTTTAAGAGAAACATGTATCGCCCCTCTAAGCCATGATTCATTTAAGACCAGGACAGGATCAGTCTGTAGAATTAAAAAAATATTATGGTCCGGTTTCTGAAATAGGATTCTTGTATTTAAGTGACTGTAAAGGTAAATGGGCTAAGTGGAGAGTTTGGAGTGGGAACCGTCGTGGTCATAGGGGGCTGAAGTGGGATTGTGGTTAAATTAGATCAGTAACAGTGATTTGAGTGATGCATAAGATATCTGGCAGAGATTCCAGCTAGAATGTTATGTTTTGTAGGCCCACTGTTGATAAGTGCATGCATTTTAGAACCCAGAGTGTCACAGTTATGTAAACAAATGGGACTGGATACAGCCAGTCCACAAGGGGAAGCCAGTGAGTCAGAAGGTTTGTTAGCTGTAGGTCGTGGCAAACTTTGTGACAGGTGTTGCGGTAAGACATGTGGATGTTGTGCGCAGTCACTTGCTGGTGTGGTGTTGAAAACAAAGTCAATTATTGAATGTTATTTGCCCAACGATGCCAAAAATAAAGTGCCTACCACAGCTTTAAAACGGAAGCGCCCAGGCTGTTCAAGTAAATGATAAACTTGAAGGAGGATGCTTCCTTTGATGCACCCTGATGAAGAGTCCAAACTCTGTTATTGTTCTGATATAATAACTTTCTATTTCAGATTCATATTACATTATTGGAAATGTCCATTGCATTATAATTCCCCATCACAGCATACATCAGATTACTGAGACTATTTATTATTAATGTATGACTTATTATACCAGAAACTGGAACAAAATATCAGGCTAACCGAGCTTCATTAATCTTTCATACTATATGGGTTCTACCTAGCATGAGTTCTCAAGAATATTTCCAGTCAATGGGCGGAAATGGAAATGTTTAAATTCTGTGTTTGAAAGGTGTTATTTCCCACGATACTTCCATGTAAGTATGGACCCACATATTCAGTTGACTTGTTCACAATGAAGAGAACAATGGTTACTGTCCTGTATAATCACTCTTGACAGAAACAGGTTGGCTATGATACTATCAACACTGTTGAATGTACTGTATACCTCATAGGGTATTAGGAGTTTATTCAGTGTGATATGCTGCGATTGGATTGTCAAGTTTTCAACCCTGCTTTTGTGCTGATAACAAAGAGCATTTGTGCAAGTATGTCTCTGGAGGCTTCGGAAACACTGTCTCCTGGTTAAATGAGTGACTCTTGAGATGAGGTGAACAGATGCTGCTTTACATGTTGTCTTTATACTCTGCGTCTGTACGAGAGTCTCATGCTTATAACTGAGCCAGCAGTTCATGTGCTGGACCTCAGCTGTACAGCTGCTCCAGAAGAATCACACAGAATCAAAACAACATAAATACGTCTATGCTCATCCTCCAGAGATTTATAGAGAGGTTACAGCAACAGCCATCATATCAAAAACCTCTGTTATCTTGTTCTCCAAACTCTATTCAGACACGGATTGTTGAGATTGGCATTCTAATATAAAGGCTGATTAGACTGAAGCTTATTGCTGTCTGCATGCATGCAATTGATATGAGATATTTTCCTGCCAGTTGCTAATTGCCATTCAGCCCCAAAGGACCACTGTTGATGACGTCATCATTGTATCAGGAACCAACACAACTGAGCATGCAGTGTTTTGACGTGGGAGGTTAATAATCACATCCCCGGTCCCCATAGTGATGGGGTACCGTAATTGCTATCAATTTTGATTTACTGACAAACATTTTCTGATGGAATTATTCTAAAATCTATAACAATTGAAATGTTCATTAGTCTTTTACGGGCAAGGTACAAAATATAATATCATCCAGCAGCCAAGCAAACCACAGGGTAACTCATTTCTTAAAGAATGGGGAAGATAATTGCCTCACACACCAGTGATCTTTGGAAAAAAAGACATATACAGTTGTGTTCAAAATAATAGCAGTGTGATTTAAAAAAGTGAATAATGCTCAAAATCCTTAGAATAGCTTTTAATTCCATAATATCAATGCATTGGGAACACTGCACATTCAATTCCAAATCAAAACATGACCAAAATTGATCAAGTTGGTGTTATACCTTTACAGAAAGTGAAGAAAAATGAATATTAGGCTGTTCAAAAAAATAGCAGTATTTGCATTTTTCTTTACAAACTCAAACATTTACTGTATAAACTGAAAAATGTCTCAAGGGTTTGCTTTGCTTTGAATCACTGTACTAATATTTAGTTGCATAACCATTATTTCTGAGAACTGCTTCACATCTGTGTTGCATGGAGTCGACCAACTTCTGGCACCTGTGAACAGGTATTCCAGTCCAGGACGATTGAACTACATTCCTCTGCATTACTGGGTTTTGCCTCAGAAACGGCATTTTTGATGTCACCCCACAAGTTTTCTATGGGATTGAGGTCTGGGGATTGGAAATCTTGAAATCTTGTTCATCTGGAACCAAGACTTAGCTCGCTTACTGGTGTGTTTTGGGTCATTGTCTTGTTGAAAGACCCATTTCAAAAGCATTTCCTCTTCAGCATAAGGCAATATGACCTCTTCAAGTATTTTGATGTATTAAAACTGATCCATGATCCCTGGTATGCAATAAATAGGCCCAACACCACAGTATGAGAAACATCCCCATAACATGATTTTTGCACCACCATGCTTTACTGTCTTCAGTGCATGGGGGTCGTCGGACAAACTGTCTGCGGCCCCTAGACCCAAAAAGAACAATTTTGCTCTCATCAGTCCACAGAATGTTGCCCCATTTCTCCTTTGGCCAGTCAATTTGTCCTTTGGCAAATTTCAACCTACACGCCTTTTTTTCAGCAATGGGACTTTGTGGGGTCTTCTAGCTGATAGCTTTGCTTCACATAGCCTTCTTCTGATTGTAACAGTACTCACAGGTAACTTTAAGTCTTCTTTGATTGTCCTGGAGCTGATCGTTTGTTGAGCCTTTGCCATTTTGGCTATTCTTCAATCCATTCGAATGGTAGTTGACCGTTTTTTCCCACGTCGTTCATGCTTTGGATGCCATTTCAAGGCATTTGAAATCATTCTGGCTGAGCTTCTTGATATGTTTTCCCCTCTCCAATCAACTTTTTAATCAAAGTCCGCTGTTCCTCAGAGCAATGTCTGGAACGACCCATTTTGCTGAGTATTTCAGTGTGAAATGCACTATAACCAGCATGCACAACATTTGCTTCCTTCCTCCCTTAAATATGGGCCATAATTGACACCTGTTTCTTCACAGAATCAATCGCCTCACTAATTGAACACAACACTGCTATTATTTTGAACATGCCCCTTTCAATTACAGATTCAATTACACAGAATGAGCAGCATGCATGTCATGACTGTTGGGTCTGTTGGTTTTCTATGACTCTACAACACTTACTAGTAAATTATTTGCCATGTGGAAATATCATGTCTACCAAAAAAATTGGATTTATGAGGTTAGTGATGTTGGACTGCTATTATTTTGAACACAACTGTATACTGTACCTTACCATTCCTTGCTCTTTCTTTGTCTGACAATAGAATAATTGAAACTGGTCTATGGAGGACCAAGGTGCAGTTCTTCCACCATATACACCTATGTCAATGTCAGCGAAAGCGATAGGCTGTTTCAAAAACCTTGCAACACCTCCAAGAATATGGCAAAGAAAGCATGTAAAAAGTACACTGTATTTTAATGAAATGCTGCTGAGTATAAATAATTCATTCGGCCCTGCAGCTGGGGAGCAAATTAAATGTCCGAGGGGGAATAATTCTTGGAGAATCCCTTCGTAAAATAAGCAGTGTCTCTTTCTCACACTGTGTCATCGAAGTAGGACCAAGGTGGTGGGGGAGGAGAGTAGAGGCAGTGTAAGGGAATCTGTGGTGCTGTGCTGTCTCTCTGGGAATCAGCCATGTTTTATCAATGGCAGGTAGGTGGCTTTTGGCTAGCGCTTTGATGCCTTCTGAAACTGAGGATCAGTCAAGTAGCAAGCCCTGTCAACTGACACAGCAGCAGATATTTATGTGTGTGTGTGTGTGTGTGTGTGTGTGTGTGTGTGTGTGTGTGTGTGTGTGTGTGTGTGTGTGTGTCTTGGTTTGCTCAGAGAGAACATATAGTTGCGACTGGAAATGTGCAAGGTAAGGCAAAGGCGAGACAGTTTTTAATGCAGGAAGCTGGCCTCTAGTCAGATAACCAAAGAAATAAAGACACAGGAAACAGGATTCTCTGAGTGTCTTCCAGCAGCATGCAGCTGAATCAGGTGCTTCTCAGCTCTTGGACAGCAAACTACCAAAGGGAACTGGGACTGATTGATTTGCAGCCTTCAATTGTGCAAAGAGAAATACAGTCATATACTGTATTTGTTGCTTATTTTGCCCTAATACCAAAATGCTTTGTACAACCAGACTTAAGTGATTCAGATACCTTCATGGTGCAATAAAGAACCTGCTGCATTTAAGTACGAAATATCCCAATCTAGCTGTCATTGAGTGCATTCAAAGGACAGTAAAGTGGTTACAATCAATATTTTCCTGATAATGATGCACCGAATAACGATGCGTAATGTGATGAACCTGCAGATAATTTATCACCTGACTCTGCTGTTCCAATCAAGAACAAATATTACTGTTTTGGTTCATTCGCACCCCTCTCATAGCACTGTTTTCAGTATTACAGTAAAGCTCTTTATATCCACTGTGCACTATCTGCTCAGCGCCAAACAGCAGATAGACACAGTCAGTGTTCGAACAATGACTTACAAAGATACATAACAGCTACAAGTGTATGCACTATGCAGGATTTACCCTATTATACTTTATCGACAGGACGAGTCAGGCTGTCTTTGAGATTTCACAACGGTTAAAGACAATTACTCAGGCTACCGAAGAATACCATAATTACGCAGACCTTTAACAACCCAGCCACAACACATTGGGAATAATAGCATGCCTTACCTTAACACAGAATCGACCACAGAGGCCTGGGGTCAGCTTCCTTTGCTGTTTGTCCAGAAATCCAAGAAGTGGATGGGCGATGACCTGCCTTAATCCAAGATGTGATGAAGGGAATTGGGTCAAAACTCTTCATTGGGGGTCCATTAATGTCCAGAAAAAGGAGCGATGAGAGGCTGTTTTCACGCAACCTATTGCGGGTCTTGCTGTCAGTATCATTGATGGCAGAAAATCCCCTCTCACACTCAGCTGAAGTAGGAAGGTATGGTCTACTCGCTGTACAAATCTTTTCCAGCTTTCTGCCTGGTGCCCTGTCTTGTAACTTCCAGTCGCGAAACTCCTCGACCACCTCTCTGGCTGGTTCCCCAAGCATTTTAGCAAGTGCACGTACTTCGTTTTCTCCATACAGGATCAAAGCATTCCGATCCTGTGGCCAATAGCGCTTGTCCAGGGGTTTTAGCATTTGTAGGAGGTCTGATTCTGGCATTCGCCTTGTTAGATTGTCGATCACAGATTGATAAAGCTGATTTCGGTTCATCTTGCCTGTGCCCTCAACTAGTTGAACATCTTTAAACAGCCCCAGAGACGTGCGCTGTTCGGCTTTCTGTGTGGATTTCCCTCCACTCACTTTCATTGCCTTCAGTATATCAATAGTCTGCAGAATGTGGCAACTGGCATCAACTAGAGTGATATCTCTTTGCTGGCGTGACAGTGACAGGCCCTGCAACTTACAGAGTATGTCAAGTAAAAACCCTGAGTTTGTGAGGTGTTTGTATAGCGGCAGGAATTTCTTCCTCTCTGTGTCATTGTGAGATGCATCCTCGCTTGCAATTTTGAAGTGGCGCGCTAAAGCAGGGTAGTTATTCCAGACAGCCTTTACTGTATTGAAACTACTCGCCACCCATCTGATGGTGAATATCTGTCCAATTTTCAAAATCTGCATATTTAGATCTGCAGCTGCTTCTTCAAGCAATCTCACATTCTTTGCAGACTGGTGGTACAGAGAATACAGCTTGGCAATGAAAAACTCGAAATGATTACATCCAGCAACCACTTTCAAAGAAAGCAATGTATGGACTGGATGTTTGGAAAGTCACGCTTAAGCCTTGCAATCACTCCAGTGTTTTTGCCAGTAGGAACTGAAGCTCCATCTGTGGCAATACTGATGAAATGTTTCCCCAAAAACTCATTATCTAATCCCGCTGTACGAAGGCATTGTTTTAACGTGTTGTAAATGGACTCTGCATCTGTGCCCTGCGTCAGCTCTTCAATGTCTAAAAAACATTTTCTATATCTCCTTTGCCACTCACATCACATCTTACGTAAACGATGAGATAGGCACGACCACGTACTGTGCTTTCGTCAATGGTGATGCTAATCTTTGAATTGAGCTCACGAATATTGGAAACAAACTTCTTCCGCATTTGCTGTGCAATATGACCTATAATCTCAGCGCAGGAGTGATCTGATTTATGCGCAGTTCCCACCTTTGCGCCATTAAGCTCCTGAAGCTTCATTAAAAGGGTGAGCTTTCTGTAAGACAGCCTTTCCTTAGCCACCATATAGACGGACCTGAATTATGTTGTGGTCTCCTCCAATAATTTGGAATTCACCTCAATTACTTTATTTGTCAGAATCTCCTTTTGCTTAATCAATGCCACTTCAATGGCCCTTGTGTGCAATGCTGTCCCTATGTTTATATATCTTTTTTCGCAACTTGTTCTGAGAAGTGCTGCTTACTTCCCTATTGATCCTCCTCAGACACTCCTCAGACAAGTGCGTGCCAGTTACCTTTTCAGACAGAAGAAGGGTTTTTGCGTCCCTACAATCAATGCACCCCAAGCATCCATCTATTACAAACAGCCATGTATATCGGCTCTTCCAGTCTCTCCACAGCTGGCTGTTCCAGTTTAACGGGAGAGAGGAGCAAGAGGGGTCAGGGTCGTGACCAGCCTCTGACGAGCTGTTACAACCTCCATCTTCAGCCAGAGAGGACATTGTTTCTTCAGCTTCTTGAGTTTCCCCCCTGGCGGGAGGTGTGCTAACAGCAGCAAGACTGTATGGCTGCTGCCTGGAGCCTCCCGTGTCATGCCTTCTCGTCTCATGCCCTCCCACCTCAACAGCAGAGCTTGCAGCAGGTGAATCGGTCGTGTCATCACTACACAATTTCTTTGTAAAACCAAAATTAATTAAACTGCCTTGTTTTCTTCATGATAAACGTTTATATTTTTTCTACGAATCTTTGAGTTAACATGTTAAACATGAGTTGAATTTGCACCACAGCGCCGCCACGCCTTGATGCTCATAACAAGAATAGCATGTATAGTTATCTTTATTGAAGTGAATTAGGTTTAAATCGCCATCATGCATGAATGAATGAATGATATGTTTGCAATTTTACACATAATAATCCACGATGATCACATTACACAAAACTGAAATTGCATGTCAAAATTACACATTGTCAATATTTTTCTGTGCCACAATTGAAATTGCATGTTCAGTAGTGTAAAGCATTTTATTGGAAAATGGAGCTTGATATTCATTTGCTACAGTGTAGTGTTTCCATCAAGCTGTCAAGTGAATTTTATGTTAACTATAGATATGACAAAAAGAGGAAATGTATGCATTTTCATCAAAAGGTGAAAGCAAAAAGACTCCCAGAAAAACACACACACACACACACACACACACACACACACACACACACACACACACACACACACACACACAGAACGTACTAAGGAAATGATTAGTAAGTTGTTACTCTTTATTGTTAGATAATGTAGGCAGTTCCGTGGCGGCTGCATGGCGTTTTCCATGTCTTTGCACACCGGAAACGTGTCTGACGTGGCGCTGCTGCTAGCCTTGTCTGTATACATGTATGTTTCCCATTGATTTGCTGCACTCAAGCAGTAGTATACTTCATGTTAAACATAAATATATACTGATTTGATTACAGCAAAGACAACGTCGGCAGTATTGATGCACGCGTTTTCGGCGCGGCTCGTGTCCTGCGTGTCACGCAGGCAGTCTGCAAGCTCTAACAGTGCAGATCCACCTGGCCGTGCAAAACTTCTGTCGCGTCCACAAAGCTTCCTGGGAAGGCGGCGATGCATTTGAAAAAATGTTGTGCGTCAAAAAAGCTGGCCGATGTCCATCTTTATGCAAATGAATCAGTTGAACGCGACGCGACTATCCAGTAGAAGTAGACGGAAACCATTTAAACTAACCTTTGTCGATCTGAAATGAAGACAGATTCAGCAACTAAATGGCCTATTTCTCGCTTAAAATGTTTTCAGAGACACGTTTCGGTGAACTATTTCATAAAATACTAGATCGTATTCCGAACGAGCTGCCATACTGTCGTTTTGAAATTCGGGAGTAGCCAGACCCACGTGATGCGTTCGTCCAATCAGCTGCCGGTCAAGGGCGTGGCGCATCAACCATGGATGTATGATGTCGCGACACCATGCTTCAGTCGTGTTGCCAAAGTGGGTCTGCACTGTAACCTGTTAACATAGGAGCCGAAATAAAAACGGACACGCCACGCAGCTGACACGCTCACGCCACGCAGCCAGTGTGCAAGCAGCCGGCCTCTTTCACTCCAGGGCAGAAATAGAAGTGCATGTGTAGAGATGGTGTCAAATTACGGTAAAAATCTCAGGGCTTCTTCACTCAAGGTCAGTAAATCATACCTGATGCAAGTTTCAGGAACTGCGGCATGTCTCTTTTGGGTGATTACAGCCTCAGCATTGTATTTCTTTATTTTGACTCTGACGAAAGTCATCCAGGGAGTTTGCTTGCATCTGCTTAATTCGACTCTCTTTACGTGGGAGTCAGTTATTGTCTTGTCTTACCAGCCGCTCGTTCAAAATGCAGCAATACGGATCCTTATTTGGTACCATGAATAAAGCCCAGGATCCTCTCTGTACTGGCTTTCCTACAGAATTGATTTTAGATTTTTTTTTTATAACGTATATTATATATAATATACACCAGTTTGTATCTTCAATCTCTTCCACCTCTATTCCACCTCCAAATGACAGATACTCTGCCAATTACTCATCTGCAGTCTATGTCTTCCCACATTTTGAGTCCTGTCATAATTAGCCCATTACATTTATTTGTACATTGTATATTCAGCTTTTCTGTACAGAATTTTGGTGAACATTAGCTGTTTTTAATTTTGCTTTATAGATAAATGTAATTGGCAAGGGATCCAGCGATTTTCACTCCTCATTTTCTCCTCATCAATTAAACTAACTTTCTAAACTGGATATGTCATAGATTGCCAATTCCTGGCAAGGAGATTAAATCATCTGGTCAATTAAAATTCTATTTCCAATCTTCACCTGGGGGGGATTTAGAGTCATTACTGAACAATGGACCTCTCTTGTCGAAGAAGAATCTTTTTATACCTTTGCTCAAGGGCACATTATGCAATGACACCATCGTCAAGAGTGGGCTGTAGGAAGGGTTTCAGAGTCTGGCTCATTGGTATTAAGGCAGGATCAGATATGGCCAATACTACTCTCATGTCTTTAATATGAAGCTGAGGCCACAAGACGATTACCTAAACTCATTACCATAAAGACCGGAAACGGGGTGGAAACAGCTTACTTGCTGCAGGTATGACACTTTATATCGCCTTTGTTTAATCCGCACAAAATGTACCAAAAGATTTCAAGTTGTCGTTTTAAGTCAACAACTGAATTCTCTTGCTGTCACTGTAAGGTTGACAGGATCCTGGCCAAGAAATAGTCTGGCACATAACACCTCGCAAAATTTCAACTTTTACATATGTGGCAGATTAGGCTTTTCTCCTTTCTTCAATGATGCACTGGCCAGGCTGTGTATCATAGTGCAGGGCCTTTCCAAATACCTCACCTCCACTCCCTGCTGTGACAACTGCTGTTTTTGTCTCTCCTCTCGTCTTGGAGTCTCTACACCTCCATGGCTCAAATGAGAAACGAAGCTACATCTGGTCTGGTTCTAATTTTTATTTATTTGTTTTCTTTCTTTTCGTCAATTAGTGGACTTATTTATATGGTCCTTTTACTGTTTAGTTACCTAAGCTTCTTTTCACTTTATTGGTTATTTGAAAGATTTTTTTTCTTCCTAATATTCATTGTGTTGTATACTCAGGGGCGGGGCTAGAAGGTGGCCACGGGGTGGCACCGGCCCCCCTGAAATATGATTGCCCCCCACAATCCATTTGGCTAGAGTGCTGTCAATCTGACAATTGTGATTTCCATTGGATAAGAGTACTGCCACTTGGCTGCCTGTTCTGCCAATCTTCCCAGCCCTTGGCACATGACCAATTAATGTTTCCATGATGACTATCCAAAATTCTGATACCATGGAACCAGCACTGGAATTGTTTTTTAAAAGTGGCAGACTGAGCCTATAGAAAATGTGTATTGTATCCGGATATATAATTTGTTTAAAATGAAAACAAGGGATATTAATAATGAATGTGATGTTTTATTTAGCAGACTTACATTGTGTTGTTCTATCCTATCCAATATTTCCTATGTTTCTAAGCAGATTCTCTATGCAGCCCACCCCCCGACTGATTATATATATATATATATATATATATATATTATACCATGTGGCATTGTCGACACAACAAACCCAAACTGACTTGCCACACATATTTTGTACAGATTTTTTACTATTCAGTGGAGCCAGGCTAGCTTTCCTTCCCTTCCCCTAGTCTTAATGCTAAGCTAAACTAATGTCTCGTGGTCTCAGCTTCACATTTAACACACATTGGTATCATTCTTCTTATCTAACACCTACGCACATTTCCCGGAATCTCAAACTATTCCTCTAAATAAATACTTATTTTATTTACAGTGGGGCTCGAAAGTTTGGGCACCCCAGGTAAAAATTTGTATTAATGTGCATAAAGAAGCCAAGAAAAGATGGAAAAATCTCCAAAAGGCATCAAATGACAGATTAGACATTCTTGTAATATGTCAAATTTTATTTCCATCATTTACACTTTCAAAATAACAGAAAAAAAATGGCGTCTGCAAAAGTTTGGGCACCCTGCAGAGTTAATAACTTGTACTGCCCCCTTTGGCAAGTATCACAGCTTGGAAACGCTTTTTGTAGCCAGCCAAGAGTCTTTCAATTCTTGTTTGAGGTGTCTTCGCCCATTCTTCCTTACAAAAGTCTTCTAGTTCTTTGAGATTTCTGGGCTGTCTGTCACGCACTGCTCTTTTAAGGTCTATCAATAGATTTTCAATTATGTTGAGGTCAGGAGACTGTGAAGGCCATGGCAAAACCTTTAGTTTACACCTGTTGATGTAATCCACCGTGGACTTTGAGGTGTGTTTAGGATCATTATCCATTTGTAGAAGCCATCCTCTCTTTAACTTCAGCTTTTTCACAGATGGCATCAAGTTAGCGTCCAAAATTTGCTGAAATTTTATTGAATCCATTTTTCCTTCTACTCGTGAAATGTTCCCTGTGCCACTGGCTGCAATACAACCCCAAAGCATGATTGATCCACCCCCATGCTTAACAGTTGGACAGAGGTTCTTTTCATTAAATTCTGTGCCCTTTCTTCTCCAAACGTGCCTTTGCACATTTCGGCCAAAAAGTTCTATTTTAACCTCATCGGTCCACAGAACTTGTTTCCACAATGCATCAGGCTTGTCTATATGTTCATTTGCAAACTTCAAACGCTGATTTTTGTGGTGAGGACGTAGAAGAGGTTTTCTTCTGATGACTCTTCCATGAAGACCATATTTGTTCAAGTATCTCTTTATAGTGGAATGGTGTACCACAACTCCAGTGTCTGCCAGATCTTTCTGGATGGATTGTGCAGTCAAACGTGGGTTTTGACTTGCTTTTCTCACAATCCTGTGAGCTGTTCTGTCTGATATTTTTCTTGGTCTTCCAGAGCTTGCTTTAACTTCCACTGTTCCTGATGACTGCCATTTCTTAATTACATTCCGAACAGAGGATATTGGCATCTGAAAACGCTTTGCTATCTTCTTATAGCCTTCTCCTGCTTTGTGAGCGTCAACTATTTTCAGTTTCAGTTCTAGACAACTGCTTAGAAGAACTCATGGTGCTGATTGTTGGGGCAAGGTCAGATGAGTCTGGGCATTTAAAACCTTTGAGATTGACGTCACCTGGTCTTTCCAGACGATGATTGAGAACAATCCATGACACTGTCAGGTCTCAGCTTTCCAAAGGGGGCGGCGCATGCTATAAACTCTGCAGGGTGCCCAAACTTTTGCAGACGCCATTTTTTGTTTTCTGTTATTTTGAAAGTGTAAATGATGGAAATAAAATCTAACTTTTTTTTTGACATATTATAAGAATGTCTAATCTGTCATTTGATGCCTTTTGGAGATTTTTCCATCTTTTCTTGGCTTCTTTATGCACATTAATACAAATTTTTACCTGGGGTGCCCAAACTTTCGAGCCCCACTGTATGGTTACATATATTTATGAGTGCATTAGTTATTATCACTTGTTTGCCTGGCCTGTTGAATCAAAGCTTCACAATCTCCACCTGCCTTCCAGCGAGTCAGCATATAGCCATGTAATACTGTATTCTGTAATTTCTTCCAGGTACAAGCATTCATCTCTGAAACCTGTCCTAAACAAAAGTTTCAATGTGACCCTGAACCTTTATGTTATTGATTAAGATCTTCAGAAACATAAGAGACTATTTTGCCCAAGCGGTTTTAGTTACAAGTGATACTTGAAATGTCTTTATGGTTCCAGCGGGCACACTTTAATATCATGTTCACAGACCTGCTGTCTTTCTGGCAGATCTTGCTTTCTAAGGATCTTTTTTCAGTAAGAATCTCTCTTTGTCTGCATCCTCTAAGCAAACTATGTGTTGCATTGATCCTCTTGTTTTTCCATGTCTCTGTGAATTTCTTTGACATTGAATACTTTCATAGTCTTTGCGCCTTTGATTCTTTCAATCCCTTTGGATTGTTTTGTCTTTGACCTGAGCTAAACAATCTCTTAAGCTTTACCAGATTGTTTGATAGTAAATGTTTTTTCCCCCACAATCTGATATAACACTCAAACAAAGGCCTAAAACCAAAGTTTTGCCCTTTCTATCTGTCAAGATCAATAGCTGCGTTGCAACGTAGAAATCATTTTTGAAATTCTAACTAAATCAGACCCTTTGGTTGTTGGGAAAGCTCCTTTTTTTAAAGAATGCTTGAAGTTCATTGTGCTTCAGTGAAATCATTAAACATATGTATGACCCGTGTATTACTAATATTATAAACTGTAATAGTACGGAAACTTAGAGCAATTCCCAAGAGACACTTAGGCTGCACAGTGATCTAACATGAGACCATCCTCTCATGTCTGTGTGTGTGTGTGTGTGTGTGTGTGTGTGTGTGTGTGTGTGTGTGTGTGTGTGTGTGTGTGTGTGAGCTTCAATTCAAGCATGAGGGTGTGTGCACAGACCCATGTGTGTAGACCTATGTGATGTGTACATGTACTGTATGCTCAAATACTTAACAGATGTTGTTTCCCGTAGCCTGTAATTAGCTAACTGACCCATTGTACAGCAGTGACTAATGTTCTCCAGAGCATCGGTGGTAACACAAGCATCAATCCCAAGGGACCGAGCATAAACAAACCCTGTGGAAACAGCTAGCCTGGCTCTGTCCAAAGTAAAAAAAACAAAAAAAACAACTGTATGCCTGTACACTGTATTGTAACCTCAGCTGTTTTCAGCTGCTGCCCTAACTGACTGGTTGGTGGTTTGTCATGTCACCTTGGTTCTATCGTTCTTTGCTTTACAGTCAGGGTTCTTGAAGCACAGCTAAGTTTGAAAATGTTTACTGCTTTCTTTAGTGCTAACGCTGCTTTTCTTTCAATGTACAGTACCTACTCTGTCACGTCTATTGTTTGCTTCTGCTTGTGTTTTTGTACAATATAAGGATTCAGTAGTGTAGTGTAGTGTATCAGCACCTTTAGCAAATACTGTTTAAGAACCAGCTATTCTGCTCTCCTACTTTGATATTTTTTTAACAATTGTTTGCTTAAAATATGCACATAATTGATGAAAAACTAATTGAAAATATACAAAACATGCAGGGTTGCAACGATAATTAAGACTTAGGCAGACATTAGTGTGCACCAGACAGCATAACTATTGTGATGATTAAAATCAGCTGTGAGTAACATCACCTTCTGTCAACCCTCAAGCCAGCTCTTAATCACACAGCAGTCCCAAATGTGTTCTTTCTTTTATATCCACATTTGTGATGTAACTACATGCAACACTCTGTTTGCCAGGTTAAAAGTCTTTCTCTCTCACGACAAACTTGTGTAAACTACCCAAACAAAGAGGCAGTGACATTTTTATTTATCACTGAAAGTAGGTCACAAGGTAGAGAAGAGCAGGAAGATCCTGAGTACTCTGTCTGCGGTTGTTATTTCATCTCTGCATCCTGCACCCTGTCTTACAGGGTTACTGGTAACAGGCTGCATGGGACGCTCCACTCAAATTACACTCACACAAGCACGTTGTTTCCCAAATGTCCACTGTAAAGATCAGGTGGCGTCCAAGGCAACTGAACAGCACGAATAAGGTAAGTAACCCTGACTCACAAAGTGGCTCAGGAGTGATAGGTGAACACTGAGGATATGTGGCAGGGTCTGCTCGATGAGGCAATAGAGAACAGATAAGGAGCAGCAATTCTCAGACTGTATAAGAATGTCCAGGAAGTCAAGGCAGAGTTGATATCATGAGTCAAAAGCAAACCTGGACTTACAGCATCACAGTGATCAAGTGTGTGTGTGTGTGTGTGTGTGTGTGTGTGTGTGTGTGTGTGTGTGTGTGTGTGTGTGTGTGTGTGTGTGTGGTAATCAAACCACATCATTTTTAGAGTGGATGACACACAGCCTCTTTAAAACCTCTTTATGTAACTTTTTATTTGAGGGCTTTGTATTGACAGAGATAAGAGATCAACATCAAATCAAGTGTCTGGAGGGTCAGTGAAGTGCCACATCAACATCAGACTCAAATGTACTGTATCAGAGTCACCAGACAAACACAGCATCAAGGTACGGGTGGAAATATTGAATAATTTAAAGAAGAGGCAACTCAGAGGGTCACAAACAAGTGATTTCTGTCCCATTTGTTTAAGAAATATTATTATGTTTCACTGTTTGCAGATATTGTTTTACTTTTGTTATTTTTCTTCTTTTCAGTGCTTTCAATTGTAATTCATTGTTGGTCTGCACATTTCCAGAGTGAAAAGTTAATCTTAAAAGTGTTTTAAGAAAAAGAAAAAGGTTAATATCTTAAATTCCCAGTATGATAGTTTTGCTTGCATGAAAATCCATTCATTTTGTAATTATATTTAACACAATACTTTGTATAGTTCAATATAACTTTTTATTATTACTTTCATGGACTCCGGATGAATATAACCTAATTTGTCGACTTTTTCTCTTCATTTTGTGCCATTTGAAGCATATTATGAGCTGTTGTTTTCATAAAAGACCTTGTAAGAGTAAGAGTGAACATTTGCAGCAGGAGTCACAAAATCTTTTCAATGCGTGTGTAGCTACGGTCTGGGTGAAAATCAGTTGACAGCTTACTGAATGTAATGTACTGTTCTAAGAAAATAGGTAAACACTAGAAATGATAAGCCATAGAACACCACATTCATACTGCTGATAATGTTTTCTTTCAGAATCATTTTTTGGCTTTTCTGAACTTAACCCTATAGTCAACATCTGGTTGGTGAGGGAACAGCTGTTAGAGACTGAACTGTCATTATGTTTAATGTTGGATGATTTCTTAAGTGATTGTCTTATCCTTGCATTGTTTCATGCTGTCACATCCTGTACACTGAGTTCACTTTATTCATTTGAATAATAATAAAACCACCAGCTTTGTCAGCTTCTGCCAGATCAGATTATGAGAGGTTCTGGTCTGATATGCAGGCACACATTAGCAGTGCATAATTGATGCTCTTTAAAAAAAAAAGCCAAATATAGCAACATAGTTTCTACAAATGTTCTTAACTATGCAGAAACACATTGCTAATCAATCATCCCATGGTGCTAAATTGCTATTTGCCAAACATTAATGAGGTAAACTTTACTCGTCGGGCACTACTGCATTTAGCCAGGTACCACTGCAAAAATAAAAACACACCTCAACCAAGCAGAGCAGAAAAAACGTTCTGAAAACTAAGGAAAACTGAACAAAAATGTGATTGACTGTTGCAGCATGCTTTGGGTGCTTCTCTACAGTGTGCCTAGTTGTCTTTGAAAATGTGAGTGAGATAACTTCAACTACAGCCTTCTTGGCAACTCATAGATACGGTTTGCTCTGTGTGCTCTGAGTGCTGCATTTCATGCAGAGTTGAGGGTGAGCTGATTCAAAATCCCCTGAATCTATGTGAATGTGAAGTTCCCATGTACTAACCTTGACAATCACGCGATGCATCTTGGCCTGTAATGGAATATTAATATTTCTCTTATCCTGGAGAATTTGCAAGCAATGAGTGGTGGGGGGAAGTTGATTTATGTCTGTGCACTGAAAGGTTTATCGCATCAGTGGATTTCAATGATTGACCTCAGTATGCTGAATTGTTTTATTAATTATGCAAAAAAATTGGAATTTTATCACTGCAGTTGAATTGAAGTGGCTATTACAGTGCTCTGCGTGGCCGAGGCGACAGAAGCAAATTGGCCAAGCCATCCAAAGGCGCTGACTGTGGGTGTCCTTCACAGTCATTCCACTGGATCCTATGGCGGAAATCTCCATTGCAAATCTGGGTGTCTAGCGTTTCCTTTTTACTATAGAGGTCAATCTGTCAAAATAGTGTGTGTGTGTGTGTGTGTGTGTGTGTCTGTCTGTCTGTCTGTTGTTTTTTCAGCTTATTGGGCTATTATTAATAAGACTACAAAATACTTGTTTGTGCCATTCTTTCACCAGTATTTTATTCACAAGCAAGTTTCCTTGGATCCACGGTTTCGGTTTTATTGTGGATAATGTTAGATCATTGTGTGTGTGTGTGTGTGTGTGTGTGTGTGTGTGTGTGTGTGTGTGTGTGCATAGAAATCCTGTGTAAAGTGACAGTAGGCATTGTGTCTGTTGCTGGTCTTTGTTCTGGTGTATTGTGCCAGCATAAACACATAAATAAAGTGACCTAAATTTAGCATCTCACACAAAAAGACTGTAATAAATCAGAGGAGCAATAAACCAAAGAAATATACAGGTAAGCCCTTACTCTGACTGCATAATGAGTCCTCTGTTACTCTGTTGACATGAAAACCCTTAGACTGTTTTTGTTTTTGTCTAGTTTTTATATAAGACAACTCATTATTTGCTACTTAAACTTTATTGTAGGATTCATTGTCAGTGAGATGGCCACCACATTAAAAATTCACAAAATAACATCCCATCAATAAAAAAAAAAACATAAATGGAATGCCTCTCTTTTAAGTTCCCTCTGTCATGTTGTAACACTTTGACTACTGATGCAATTTCCCCAAAAGTTACAGGATAATGAGGCAGCTTCAGTGACAAAAAGTTTAGCTTTGCTTTTAACAACATGTTTTTGTGTCTGAGATCTTTGTCTCAAACATAAATTATACTGAATACCAAACTCAAGGCTATCATTAGTGTTATTCTGAAAAGTAAAACACTGAAGTTCAAGATAGAGTTATTTGTGAATGAGCCTAAATTTGTATTGCTTGCCAACAAAGAGACTGGCAGTGGCCCAACAATAAAGCAAATCCCTCCACATGCTGCTACATTTAGCTCTGTCTCTTTACAGGCCCGGAGGATTTTAACGGCTGGATTCTTAGCTTCTCTAAGAGTTGCAGTTTGTCAGTGCATTCTTCAAAGAGCGCCTGGTGGGTTTTAATCCTGCATCTCTGAATAATTACTCCAGAGAATCTGACAGACGGCAACAGTCAGCAAAAAGTTATTAATTTGGGCAGACTAGATTGTTTTGCTTTTTGGGTTAATAGAGAGAGAGAGAGAGAGAGAGAGAGAGAGAGAGAGAGAGAGAGAGATTTCCTCTCCAGTCACATGAGCACTTATTTCTGTACTAATATTTTAAATCATCCGACTGTGTTTTAGACGGACAGGTGGCTTTTAGGTATAACCTAGAAAACCATGGCCTAAATCCCTGGCTTATAATTTTTCAGAGATGCACTGACTCGTGCACACAAACAAACACACACAGTGCACACGCACGCACGCACACACGCACACACATACACAGACACACACGCACGCATGCATGCACACACGCACACGGACACAGACAACTAGAGACAGCACACATAGCGCACAGGAACACAGCTCACAAGATCAAAAGAGCTGTATATGATGCCTGTGGTGCAAGTTTCAACATAAAACAACCTTTCTGGGCATCGTTCTGAGATCTTAAGGCACACTTTAGATTTTGTTTTCTTACTCTAGCGCCAGGAAACTGGAAAGGCCAGGAAATTATGTGCTCTGAACGATTTGTCTGTGTGTACTGCATCAATGTGACAGCTCCCTTGGGATGCTGTAAGCTAGTTTGTGTCCTCTTTCTATAACTGTAAGCCCTCGGCCCGGGGTGGTGGAACGTAATTTCATAATCGTTCCAAACAACTTACTTTATGCTGTCAGTCAAACTAACTAACAAAATCCTTCCATTATTTTAAAGTACTATCTGTCTGCAGATCCTGTGGGTTGGAGGGGTGGGGGTTGTAAGTGTGTCTCATGTCTTCGTTGTTGTTGTTTGTATCTATGTATGTTATAAATTAATAAAAGAATTATGAAAAATCAAACAAAAAAAAACAACTGACTACTAACAAAATCAACAAAATTGGCCCCTTGTGAATTTATTTCCAGCAAGCTTATAGTATGGCATCAATATGCTTAAAGATACACCTTCAGGCGGCCTTGCGGGACACGCAAGCTGAAGTTCCAATGAGACAACCTGTAGGGGGCCCAAAGAGGGAAAAGTTACATAGTATGCTTTTACAGTTTTTCTCAATTGCTAAAACACAATTTTTGAAAATTGCAAAATTTTCTGAAAACATTAAACACAAAACCTCATCTTCAAGCACTATTTACAAAACCTCTTGCTCCTCTTGAAAAATGAAACTTTCGCCTCAAAACAGTTTTACCTGTGTTCAAAATCAAACACTGCTCTCAAATCATAAACAAAGTGATCAACATGATATACACTATCAAGCAGTCAGTAACGTATATGTTCAAAACATATATAGTTCTCAGGGAGAAGTACATTTTTAATCTCAAAAGAAATTTCATATTTTTCTGTCATTGTTTTTAGATGAACGAAAACATGTTCTATCATAGTAGCTCAAAATTGATCAGAAATTACTACTCTGCTTTGCTCTTTGCAATTTTTGTTGTTCTTCCTCCTCCTTGTACCCCTATTTTTACAGTACTGTACCCTGCATCTCACAAACTTGTCCTTTGTCTCTGTGATACTGTAATTCTTGTAATTCTTTGTTGCTATAAACCTGCAACCAGTCAAAATCAATTGAGCAGTCAGCACTGTTGGAAAGCACAATGTTCAGGGCCATACAATGTGTTCATTGTACAGTATACAGCCTACAATGTACTGTACTACAGTATACAATACTAAAAGGGACAAAAATCAAAGGAGTAAACATGTGATCACTGTGCTTCTTCTTGTCTTTGGGCTGGGTCAGGCCAGAACACTTTGTCGACATCACAAGCAATATTGTCCCTCCTGAGGCAACGGGGGAAGAAGCCTCTTGTGTGCCGTATCCAGCCCTGACACCTCGCATACGCACTCGTCCTCGTCCTCGTCCTCGTCCTCTCACATTGTTTCTTCTATCCATTCTCAGACTTTCTCCTTCCCACCTTCAACAACCTGTTTACTCTCTGAACTGGCTTATATTGGTTGTGTCACATCATTTGAAACAAGTGAAATCAATTTTGAGTGGTTGTGTTCAATCAATGACGTGTTCTCTATTTGTATTTGATTGTTGCCACTAGTGTTTACCAGTATGGATGACATGTGCAGTAGAGTGCAGAATGTGTTTTGAGAATGAGAATGTGTTTAGAGTTTTGCTGAAAAGTCTAAGTGAGATCTGCAAATTGTGTTTTACCGTGTGAAATGGTTTAAGGTATTGACAACAGACTGCACAATTAGCTAAATGAGTTCAGGCAACTGAGAACTTTGTTCAGCCAATGGGTTTTAGTGTTTTAGCAATTGAGAAAAACTGTAAGCAAGTCTACTTCTCAGTGATTAGAGTACTGTAAATGAAGTACACAGAGAAAGTGCAAATATACAATAAGTTCACCAACACTACACAAGACCAATGCTGCAGACTGAGGAAAATATAATTTATTTCTCTCCACATACCCAAATCAGTCAACATGTCAACATGGAAAATCACAAGAAAACAGGTCCCAGTTTTCATGCTACTATAGTAGTGTGCATAACACTGTTCACAACACTGCTCAGCAAACAACAGACAAACATTAAATACTGTATACAGTACAGGTTAAATTAAAGTAAAAAAAACAACAACAAACTACAGTACAGAAAATACTAGACTTACCTGCTGCATTTCTATAGTGCTGTAAACCTGAATGGTGTATCAGCAATTAAGCAATCATGTGTTTACGTACCTGATGGCTGTGTTTCACAGATTGGCTCATAGGTGTGGTGTGGTGTGGTCAGTGCTTTGGAATTGCAAGGAAGTGACATCATGATACACTTTTGTGTCTAATGTATACAAGTGTGTTTAGTGTTTTGCAAATCACTGTGTGTATTGTTTTGCAAAAAGTGTGAGGCTGACATTGTGCTTATAATGGTGCACATGTGGGCCAATGTTTTGCTCCTTCAGTGTAAGGTTTTGTTAATTGTGTTATACTTTTGATTTCAGTGTGTAAGCAATCGGCAAAAACTGTAATCACCTGGCTCTGATCCCCATGTATGTTATTGGAAAAGATGACACTTAGGAAGCTGTAAATCACTGTAGTTTTAGACTAAAACATCAGATAATAAGCTGAATGGACAGTTGCATTCTAACAGAGATTGAATTAAAGGGGGGGGGGGGGAACAACAAGTATTTTAGCAAGGTGTATAAGGCTTGTATATGAACAGCGTCAGTGCGCCTTAGACTTAATTCTCAGTCAAGTCCACAAGGACCCCCACATTCTGCTTTATGATAAATCATGCACAAGTTGAAGGAGCTGAGGGAATGACATTTCACTGGAATTGTTTGATTTCACCTGACAAATACAATTTATTAATTGATCGATTGATCAGAGTTACTTTAACGTTAGCAGCTCTGGCCTGCACTTTATTACACTGCAGCAAATCCAGCCAAACTTTATAGTTGAGATAGCATTAGGACTAGGGCTTTCAAAGCGATTATTTTTTTTAATCGCGATTAATCACTGAATTTCTGCTGAAATCACATATGATGATGATATGATTAAAATTCTATTATTTTGCATTTCAGAACAGTTTTTAAGTACATATTAACAATCGAAAGCAATTCTTACCAGTGTATCTTGATTGGGGAATTAAATGAATGCAAAGAAAGTTCCTTTATGAACTTGATTTTAAGATTTGTAATTATTTATTTACTGTTTAAACAAAAGAAAAATGTGTGAATCTGTCATTATTGCACAATTCCTCCATGTACCTAATTAAAAACTAAAAATCCCTATCCTTACCAGAGTCAACATAGTGTTTAGTAACTCCTAAATAATGTTGATTACTCACTGACGTCCAGTGATCACCGGTTAATGAGACAGCGTTTGCAGCACCTTGCAGCAGTTCTACTGTGGCTGCTTTCTCCGTGTCATACAGGCTGTGTGTGGGGCTGCTGTCCCCCTTGACGGCAATGAGACGGGTCAGAACATGCCAACTGTAGTACGTCTTTAAGACCCGAGTCCTCTACGATGCTGACAGGTCTGCAGTTAGTTGCCACCCGTTTCGCAAGAGCTGTAGTAATTTTTTGGGATTTGGTTTCATCCACAAGTCGGCAACTAGTAGCACTCTCCAAAATACTGCTTTGCCTGAGTATGTAGCATGCTAACGGGTTGCATCACGTTAACTGTACTACTATGCTTAGCTCGTAGCTGGTAGCGTCAGCTTGACGTGCTTCGGTGATATTTTAATTTGGCTTTACACAACGTGCATATGGCTTTCGACTTGTCTACGAGCCGTCAGGGAGTTTTGGAAAATAAAAAGCTCCATTCAGAGTTATTGCTGCTGTGTTTCTCCATCATGCCTGCAGCCTGCAGCAGCAGGATGTGTTACGAGGAAGTGGCAGCTTGATGATAAGTAACGGTGCTGCAAAGGGTCAAAATAGTAGCCTGTTAGGCACGACGCGAAGCCCAGTGAAATGTACTGGGCCTTAATCACAACGCAATTAACGCGTTAATGCTGACAGCCCTAGTTAGGACCTTATCCTAAAATCCTCTTGCATTTGTCTTTACTTACTAGGGCTAACTAGCTCAACCTGCAGGACAAAAAGAACACTTTATTTCATGTCATCTAAAATTAGGATGATGTATTTACCTTTGACATGCAGCTTTAGCCTCAGTTTTTTAGTTTGATATTATGTATGTAGTAGCCTTCTGGTGCATATGTATGACCCTTTTGCAAAATTCTCATTTTAAAACTGAAGACAGTGTTCAGACCTAGCACATTTGATAAAATCTGCTAGTGACAGTTGCCTTCAGCCAGAAAATCAAGAAATAAGCTACAAATAAGAAGCCTGCTTTATTGACTTCTGTCTGAATGAAGGACCCATCGTTTAAAAAAACTATACTTATTTTGAGTGACAAATCTGCCACTTCTGTCATTAACTGCCTTTTTTATGGCACACATTTACAGTAGAGTTCACTTGAGTGGTTTTGATTCAGCTCTCTTCAACACAACATAAGTGTCAATAGGCTCAGTGACCATTAAATTACTCTGTGCAGCAGAATCTAAGTGTGCTCAAGGCAAATGATTGCACAGTGGTTCCAAAGGTACACTATTTACCCCATTACTGCTTGCACAGAATGGATATTCTTCTAGGTGATGACCTAGATAGTACAGCTGCTTGTTTTGAAATAAGCATATTTCCAAAAACTCAAAGAATACAAAATCAATGAGAAGAACTTTGTGAACGTCATGGTGACAAAGGCCTCCATAAGTCATTGTTGAATAAAACTATTGATTTCACAGGATCAACCCTTTAAGAATATTTTTTTACTTTTTCATAAAAAATTTTTTTACTGTTTGTTTTTCTGTACATCCAGAATGAACACCAAACTACCTGCGGCTGTTATTTCCTCATGCCCTCCACCAACAGATCTCTTTTCTGTCTGCCAGCTAAAAGCCTTTGAGCGCTGCAAACCAATCTTTCCCCATCGTTGCAAATTCAATACGGACTGTAACATTTTGTTTTGCTCTGTGCTCAGAGGACCTAATCGAGGTCAAGGTGCATGACTTTTAAGTGTAAAACTTCAAACAGCTTCAATCTCAGATCTCACTCTGTGCCTTGGGCCTGTTCTAGATGAGCTCTTGATGAGACCGAGGGAGACGTGAGTAAGAAAGTGGGCTCCAGGATTCCCAGTGCGAGGCAGCCCCGTGTTCAACCTGCAACCTTCCATGTTTTCATCCTTCTTATTTACAGATGCCCTATTTATTCTTAAAGCTGCAAGACAATAGGTAACAGAAAACATTACTTATTGCTAAGGGAGTTCTTAATGGGCATTAATTACTGTTGGATGCAGGACAGAATGCACTTATTTAATCAGCCCTTTATGCTGAATGCATTGTAAGTAGAGACTGTCAAACATTCTCATATGATGCAAAGTTAAAATGATGCTGTGACACAACTGAAGTTGAAGGCAGTCATGTGGAATTGGGGGATTACTTTATTTTGATGACTGAAACAGTAAAAGAAAAAAGAGGAAAGAACAAATAAAGACAAAGTGGAATTAGATGCTTCATTACTCACTTGACAGGCTCTTCTCTCTGAATCTTATCACAGCAGAGCTCTTCTTTTATTTCCCTTTTGCCAACGGTCTACAGGATTTGTACACAACATTGCTTCAATGCATCATTCACAGAGGTGATGAATGGACTTCTTCTTTCCCTTCTATCCCACGTCAAACGTCATCCTTAGCAAAATATGAATTCTGTGGACCTCAAGCTATTTAAGTTCAGGAAGATTGTTGGACCCTGGCAGGTTCAGCAAGGCTTGATTTTTTTATTCTGTAAAGGACATTCCCTTCTTCTCTCACTGTGTCTTCACTTGTATTGAGAGTTAAGGGTTCAAAAGATAAACTGGGTTTATCATTGAAAATGAATGACGGCTTTCATTTGTTACCCAGCACATCATGGGAGTTTACTGTGTGCTCTGATCAATGGTCGATTATATATGTATTGCAGGGACCCCCATCAGTAATGAATGAGATGCAGGGGAAATATTTTGTACTACACAATATTTTAATATTTTGTGTGATAAGAACAGCCATTGACCTGGTTATTTTTCTTTTAAGTCCTCATCTGCATCTTGTTTCCGTGGGGATTTTATTCAAGGTGAATAGATATATTTGGATTTCTTTTCAAATTAGGGAAAGCCGAGATGTTTTTGTTTTTGTTATGTTTACACAGCATCTTGCCTCTTGAGCTAATATAAGCGTGGCTTGCTTCATTGCAAAGGCATGTGTAATTGCTTCTATCTTTCCATCAAAGTCAGAAATATGGTTCATCTATTATTCATCACTGCTACAGACTGTCAAGACAACTTCCAGTAAAAGATTTCCTTTTGTTCCACTTTACAACCAACATTATGCACCTTGAGAGCTCCAGGCCAGCAAAGAGAATATAGACTTGTTTCCTTTTTACGGCTGTATTCTCAAAATAAACACATTTCTTCATCAATTGTTTGACAAGAAAAGTTACTAAAAAGAGTTTTGTGCAGCACATCACGGCCCCATTTCAGGAAGGAGGTTTACCAAAGTGAGTGTAACCCTGATCTCTGAGTTGATTTACCCTGAGATGGGAAACTCTGAGTTTTCGGTTTCAGAACAGCTGATTTGAGTTGGTTCAATCAACTCAGAGTATGTTCACACGCGTGCACCGCCACAATAAAAAGGCAGCATGAATGGAGCCATGAAACTACGATTCACCATGGTAACAACCACAAACAAACAGGTCGGCGGAAATACTCATGCGCACATACAGCGAGTTAAAAAAACAACTCAGCGGCTGCTGCTTGCGTGGGAGAAAAGTGCTGCTAGAGTAAATGCGTATATTCCAATATAGTGTATATCATATTTAATCATAAGCAGGCTGTAGCCTAATATTACTGGTGAAATGGTATTGAACCTATAATCTATTTCATTTAGGTGCAATACTGCGGGCAAAAAAGTATTACACCTACTAATCCCACTCAGCAGCACCATCATTAACACACTTCTAATTCATAATCATAATCTTTTATTTCAAAGGGTTTACCTCATTCACCTGCAATCATGTGGAACATATTTTTAATGGCTCTTACTGGTTTGTGTCCAGGGAACACTACAAAAATGTTTAAAACGTGTTTCAGAGTGAGTCACACTCTTCTGATGACGCTTTGCTATACAGTGGCTTTACTAAAATGCTTTGCATCACCAATGTTGTAAAGAAAGCTGCCGTTTTCAAAAAAAATTTATGTGACACAAATAATCTGCTCAGGATGTAGAGCATGCCCAAGATGGGTGACGTTAGTGATATGAGGACGGAAAAGGTTATGCAGACTGGGAAGAAAATCGATACCGCTCAAATAGGATGTTATATGAAAATAAAAATGTTGGGGCTTCAATATCATCTTCCGACAACACTTTGAGAAGTAAAGCAGAAGTAAAGCAGCTTCTTCATCAACGGGATCGTCGACAAAAGGAAATGCCATGTTTTAAGAAAAAAAAACGTTTTATAGTCTGCCTAACATGGTTAATGAACCAACCCTGTTTTTTTTTTATTCATGTAGATAACAAACTGCGCTAAAATGCGCCTGATACAGACTTAATGAATGAATGAGGAAATGAAAGAGCGCTGTGTCAGAGGGAGGAGACTGAGAGAAACTCCAGGTTTATTGAAGAAAACCTGCTCCTGACCAGGTTAGCTTCACAGGCTCAGTTACCATAGTAACTGACTCTGGGGTTAAGTTACCTCTCTTTATGAAACAGAAAACCCAGAGTTTCCCTCATCTCAGGGTTAACAAACTCAGAGTTTTCACTAAACCTGCTTTCTGAAATGGGGCCCAGGAAGCTGTTTATGATGACACTTTATATAAGTGTAAATAAAGTTTAGAGTTTTACAGGTTTTTACAGGTAAAACAATCCCAGGGAGGCTTGAGAGCTGCTTATGTCAGCATTTTACGACGGAGCATTATGGCCACATCAAGGGAAAACAATTAAGAAGGAAGATTGATTATTAGGGCCCGAGCGCCGACAGCGGTGAAGGCCCTATTGAAACTAAAGGAATTATTATTCTGTCTTTCTTCTGGCAAATAAAATGCCTTTTTGAGGGGCTTAACAACTCAAAAACTCACCAAAATTGGCGGTCGCATCACGCCTGGTGAAAATGTACGTATTTTAAGGGTTTCGGGAATATGCGCACAAAAATGGCTCGCTAGCGCCCCCTACAAAGTAAAAAAAAAATTCAGCCCCTGCAGTACGTTTAACGTAGAGAAACTAAACGTGGTACACATATGTATCATGTCAAGTCGTACAAAAAAGCTCATTGGAGACATACCCTAAACCCAACAGGAAGTCCGCCATTTTTAATTGAAAGTTTGAAATTAGTTCAGATTTTGGCCATTTCCACATGTTGTACTTTAACAAACTCCTCCTAGAGATTTCAGATTAGAGATTTGGTCTGTGCCATCTTAAGACGTTAAAGATGAAAAGTTATTAAAAGAAAAACTTTTTGTCATAGGGCATGGCTGTGGTGCGTCTTGTGCGTTTTGCCATCGAAACAGGAAGTGGGTGTAACTTGAGTGTACATTGTCCACTTGGCTCGAAACTTTTCAGGATTCATAAGAGTCCAACCCTGAGGACATTTATAGGCCGATATTTACTCATAGTCATAGCGCCCCCTACTGGCAACAGGAAGTAGACCTAAAAGTCAAGGTGCTATACTTTAACAAACTCCTCCTAGAGATTTCATCAGATCGACTTCAAATTTGGCCTGTGTCATCTTAAGACCTTAACGATGAAAAGTTATTAAAAGAAGAAGTTGTTGTAACTTTAGTGTACATTGTCCAATATGGCCAAAATTTCTCACGATTGACAAGGGTCCAGGCCTGAAGACATTCATAGGCCAAAATTTACTTTTGGTCATAGCGCCCCCTGCTGGCAACAGGAAATCAGCCTTATATGACAAACATCCAATTTACATGAAACTTATATTGTGTGGTCTACATGTGATACTGAGCCGCCCCCCTATACTTTAACCATGACCACTTTCTTAGGCCACGCCCCATTTCATAACATTTTAACCGTTTAAGGTAGAGTCTTGTGTGAGGTGTCATTGAACTCAGCAGAGAGTTCCTTCTTCATTGGTGACGGTTTGGCCCGCCCCCTATGCTTAAACCACGCCACCTTTCACAGCTAATGAACTGTATGACGTAGAGTCTTGTGTGAGGTATCATTGAACTCAGCAGGGAGTTCCCTTTTCATTGCTGACGATTTGCAGTGTCTGAGTACCGCGCAAATGCATGGTCACAAGGAGCGGCGTCGGCCAGTAACCCCAACGCGCGCAGAGGAGCGAGGGCCCATCCAACACTGCTTGCAGCTTTAATTTATTTTGCATTTCGAGAATAAAGTCGAAATGTCGAGAATAAAGTCAACATGACGAGAATAAAGTTGAAAATACAATTTCGAAAATAAAGTCAACATGTCGAGAAAAAAGAATCAAATCAGACTTTTAAGAATAAACCAAATTACTAGCTTTACCTATAGTCTTATGCAAAATCATAATGTCTTTAATAACAAGGAAATTCTTTCTCTTTTAGCGCATAAACACAGTATGGTGATAAGTATTAGGACTTTGAAGAGATTGTGCCGAAAATTGCGTCTGTTCAGATGGAGAAACCATACAAACTTGGAAGAGGTGGCCAACCGTATTCTTGCAAACTGAAATAGCTTGTAATGGACAGATGCAAGGGTATCGATGGTTACAACTATGCACAATACAGAGAGGATATGTTGTATCACAAGACATAATAAGATAATTGATCAAATTGTTTGATCCTGAAGGAGTGGAGCTCAGCCGAGCGCGGCACTCCAAGGATGTAACCTATATCTATGATGTTGCCTACATGGCATGACGGACAGTCGCTGTAATGTGATTAAGTGATAAAGGAGTTGAATTTATTCTCATCATTTCAACTTTAATGTCGACATTTTGACATTATTCTCGAAATGGTAGTTCAACTTTATTCTTGTCATGTTGACTTTATTCTCGACATTTCGACTTCATTCTCGAAATGCAAAATAAATAAATAAATCCTCCTCCTTAATTTTTTTCCCCTTGATGTGGCCTAATGCTCCGTCGTAGCATTTTTCTGGGGTTAAGAGAAGATACATTTCTAATTATAGCTGTGCAGGGACCAGTGGGGCACAACGTCTTTAAATAAGCCATTTTCCTGCAGCATAACACTAGCCTTCACCTTTTAATGCGCACCACTATGTACAACATTTAATACAACTCTGTTTCTGCAGTTGAGATCCATAAAGGTGCAGGTAATGTTAATGAGGAGCTCCTGTAATGATCTCTCTGGAGGCACCTTATCTCATGTCAAAATTTATCTTGTAATCTTTTCAATTGCTTCATGTAGCAGTGCAGAGTTGAGCCCCTTCATAGAGTTTAAGGAAAGTGGAAACTGTTTTTCTTTAACCCCTTAGAAGGCCCAGTGATGTTTTGTTTTAACAGAACTGCTCAGTTCAGTTTACACCATTTGAGAAGAAATGGGCTGCAAACGTCACTGCAGCACTAATGCTCACTCAATACTCAATTTGTTTTTTTTATTAAAATCAAAATTGGATATGACTGAACACACGTAGGTAACATCACACACAAATTAATGTTATAACTGTATGAAGTAACAGGACAATAATCTCTTTACCAGTTGGATCAATGTGGACATTTGGACCAGCAGTGCTAATTTGTTGCCGCAGCAGTATAAGTGCTAATCTGGTAGTTATGAAACTTATTACCTTCTTTGATAAAACACTTTATTTTCAAGTGGTTAACATTTTACCTAAGAGCGACACTATGTACCTTTTCCTGAAAAGTACAGGATAATGGTCAATCATAAGCTATAGTGCAACAGTAGCACAACTAGAAAATGGTCATAAAGTCTGTGAGTTGACTGAAATGCTAATTTCCAATGCCTAGCGCTAGAATGTCCTTTAAAATCACAAAGTTCAACTATGTGGTGCATTTTGTTGACCTTATAGGAACAGCAGTATGACTTGCCGGCATATAAGTATTTATAAAGTATATACACATACAGACACAGACATAGCTACCATAAGCCAGCATAAGCTACTGGTCACACCAGACCAAGTAAGGCTGTAGCAGCACCTGAATTAAAAGTGCTAAAGCTGAGGAGAAAACTCCCCTTGTTGTAGGTTTGAATACATCCCCGCATGTAATGAGAGCATCTGCTCTCATAAAACACAATCAGAAAAAGAAAGAAAAAAGAGAAAAGCAATCTTGGTGATGTAGCCCCTAACTTGAAAGGAACCCATGCAGCAAATTGATAGATAACTTGAGGCTGGATCCAGTTTCAAAGATCCCTCTGTTATTCGTCTGGAGAATTGCATTAAACTAATACTCTCCAGTGTTGGCTGGGCTTTTCCCAACATGCAACACAGTAAAAGAAGGATTACTAACAAACTGAGTGACAGTAATGAGAACAAAATGGTCCTTATAGTTCAACAAACAAAACTTGTAGATAATTTAAAATACAAATGTTACCATCAAATCAATGGAAACATTCATTTATAATGTCTGTGTCTTTTTAGCCATGCTAGCGGCAAGGTCTGTGGATGGCAATATTCCTCTCTCTGTTAGTTTGGTCCACCACGTTCGGATTGGTTTCCATCACATTTTGGTAGACATTCATGGTCCCCAGAGAATGAGACCTACTGACTTTGATGGTCCCCTGACAGAACTTTAACTTGGTGATCACCTGGCTTCTCCCCTAGCACTGTCATCATGTCATACTTTTAACTTGTCCAGTACTTTGGTTTATGACCAAATACCTGCAAAACTAATGATGTTCTCATCAGCCTCAGCTGTACTTTGTACTCAGGGATAATAATTAGCAAATGTTGGCATGAACAAACTAAGATCGTGGATATGATAAACATTTTACCTGCTAAACATTGGCATGGCAGTATAGTCACTGCATTCTAATTTATTAATTAATTCCATTTAGTGTCCTCGCATGAAGAATGACAGCATCAGTAGTTTCAGCCAGTGCCCCAAAACGTCACGTTTTGTAACCAGGAACCTCTGAAAGCACAGAAGATGGCCTTGAAAAAAGAGTATCCTTCTGTTTAGAAGAAGGCAGTACAGGGAGGAGTAAAGCTGAATTTATACTTTCCGCATCCACAAGTATGTGAGGGTCCGTTAGGGTCATCATCAAAGGGTGTATGCTTATGCTCTGTGTGGACGTCCATGTACCGCCTATATGTTGAGTCAGAGCAGCCACGCCGCTACAGTAGCGTAGCAGTCTACTGCGCATGTATGGAACGCGTCCTCCAAGCGGAAAGTTTAAAAATGACTACTACTGTATGCGTTCATGATTTTATCATGTATGTATGACTTGAAGCTTAATATCAATGTTGTCATATTGACAAAGTGCTATAAAATGTTCTAAGACTGACTATAAAGCTCTCATAGTTATCATTCTGTCTAGACTACCCGCAGAAACGGTATATTTTCATTCTAGGTCTGCTTTCTTATTATTTGTGCTTGGAAAGGAGTTATGCATTTGGAAAACAAGTGGCTTGTTTTGTCCAAATTTATGTATTGGCTTTGCCCAAGAACCTGCAAGACTACTGCACTAGAATTGCTTATATAAAAAGTTTGTTTTCGAAGTTATGTGACTTTCTGTGATTGTTTTTGTCTTAGATGACAAATTGTTTATTTTGTATATTGTTGTAATAATGCTGCTCGGTTGATCAGGTCCAAATGAAATGGTCTATTGTGCCTTTTCTCCTTTTTCATATCATCTGAAAAGTCTCTTTTTCACTTATATCTCAATATTTATTCTCCCCTCTTCCAGGCACATTTCCACATAATTAATCTATTCGCATTATTGTAATGTGGTGTGTCCTGGGCATTCAATCCTAAACCAGATTTTATTATTGCAGAAGATAGCTTTTTCAAAGGAATAATGGCTCTGCATTGGGTGTCAAAATCAGAAGATTTACACTTAAAATAAGTATTTCAAATGTTCTCTTGATAATAATTTGCAAAACAATTACATTTTATGCCAATTAAGAAAATGTAATGGTGGACTCATACTGTGAGATGTAAGCCCATGTTGAATGTAAGCCCAACTCATGTTTTGTTTAAAAAACAAGTTAAGTACAAAATAAATGTGGCCAATGATTCCCAGTGCTTATTCATCATACACTGTATTTCATAAATATACTTTCCTATTATTGAAAAAGTGGTCTCACAAAGGTTAAATTGGTATTTGTTATGTGGGGAGGGCTCTGTGGTTTCATGGTGCTACCGAGTATTGATGGCAACCTTCCGTAAACTATCTTACGTTAACGTATCAGTATTCTATGTTGAAGCGAAACCTTGTTTAAAGTGGCTATATGTAACTTTCAGTTTGTGTTGATTCTAGCGACCACTTTGGACAAAAGTGGTCAAAAGTGTTTTTACCACACCTGCTGTCGTAAAGGTCTTTTTTTTTTACGGTGCTGTATTACCCACTGTATATTACTGAGTTACGAGGAGGTCATATAGTCGCGATGAATGTTTTGCTCAGACAGAAAATCATTCATTTACAATAAGAGAATACGTTACAGAAGCATCGTTGCATTTCAAGTGTTGCATACGGTAACTTAGCTTGGATGTATCGTGAGCTAAACCGGGTATCCCTGTCACTGTGTCACGAGTCAAAACATTTTTTTTAGTTTGTTGCAACCAACATAATAATAACTTAGATTAATATAGCGCATTTCATGCAACCCACGGACGCTTTACACAAGTACAGGGGGACAAGGGAAAAGAAAATAGTAGGCCAACACAAACACGAACTAAAAGGACTAAAACGTCCACGCTATGGAAGAGGAACATAATTTAATGTCGGCTACTGACATACAACCAGTGGTGGAATGTAACGTAGCACAAATACTTCGTTACTGTACTTAAGTACATTTTTCACGTATCTGTACTTTACTTAAGTAGAATCAATAGTGCATACTTTTGACTTTTACTTCGTTACATTTTGCAGCAATAATCTATACTTTCCGTTACATTTTCGTTACATTTTCTGATCAGTTTTTCCCCCTGCCAAAACGTCTTCCTGACCGTCACACCTTTGACTCACCAGTGAAGTTTGGTTGCCATAGATATATGGGGCACCACCGATCCTTCATCGGCTTCCAGGCACAGCGCTTCTGACCCTCGGTAATACAGCCTCCAGTAAAAGTGAAAATGAAAATGTTTGTTTTTTATTATTCCCATTTTTAAATCATAGTTGCCATCTATTTCTCTCCACAGCATCGATTACTTGTCTGCCAGGCTGCGTAAAACGCGTTCATATCTTATTTATTTGGCTGGACCGCTTCACGTCGCCTCCCCATTTCTGCTTAAAGGAAATAAACCGTCTTAAAATACATCCATGAGTAAAACCAAACGCATTCCGATTCTAACAACATATTTCCGTTTTATGCTGGTTAGGTTAGGAACTTTTTTTAAAAGCCATGCAGGTCTTGTTTGTGGTAGTGGACAGTATGGATACTGTTGAAGCTTAGCATCAAAATAACTGAACCACCCCTTTCACGGATAATCACTGGTCTTTTTTCAGTACTTCCTCCACCACAGATACAACCACATCATGCAATCACGTTATTTTATGAATGATCACGTAATTGTCTCCATCTGTTGAAAGCCCGACCGAGTTTGATTCGGTTTTGCCCGTTGTCTTTCACTTTCCCTTTTAGCTTTTAGTTGTTCTTTGTTAAATTTCATTCTTTCCTGTGATGGCCCTGCCCCAGTATCAGCCATAACTACAGCAGATAACTTCTAAAATAACATTAAAATACAATTATGCCTTTAAAAAGAAATCTCCTGTTACCTTCCTGGCTGGATACATTAACACAGGCTTTTCCGGTGTTCAGCCGAAATCTGTGACCCATCAGAATGTGCGCTTTGGAGCACCGTCTACCTGCCGTAAATCATTCTGTGACTTTGCGGGAAAAATCAGACCCAGGCAACGGCACTAATAAAAACTACGTTAAAATAGTGTTCTTTTCACTGTTAGTCTCGTTTGCTGTTACAGGTCATTTATGATCATTATATGAGTTTCAGAAACACTAAAAAGTTACATATAGTCACTTTAAGCAGAATATCAGAGCAATTTTCATTTTGTTCCCTTGCCATCCACTTATCATTCTTTGCCTCCTGTGCTGTCTGACTGACAAGTGCATTGAGGTCGCTTTTTCTTCTTTTTCCCATTTATTAGCAGGTGGCAACCAGCGTTAAGGTGCATTACCACAACCCAGACTGAGGTCACTGAGTTGCTAGGTTGCTTTTAGGGAAATCCATTGACAAAAAAAAGACACTCATGATGGAAATATCTGGCTCTTTAGCTGCTAAGTGCTTTACACAGTATGTTCACCAGCTAGTCTGATTTGATTTGATTTATTGGGATCTCCATTAGCTGGGGCCATAGCCACAGCTATTCTTCCTGGAGTCCACCCAAAACATATGCAGCTATACATTGCTGTGCATCATTACATTAAAAACCACTACCAAAAAAACAACATTCAATACATCACTGAAAGAAAAACAACCAAAATAATAACCAAACATAACAACATTCAACACAACACACTACAACACAGGACCTAGTTTAAATTATTCACAGAATGTAGAGATGAGATTATGACATTGATCACTGATAATATGACCACGCAAATGCACACATAAAACCCTCAATGATACTAACAGCACTCATTGAGCATTAGCCAATACAGAGTACTGCTCAGCTAGGAGATGTTCTTTAAGTAATACTATAAATTGAGATTTTCTATTTTCTTGAATGACATGACTAGGCATTGCATTCCAATTAATCATAGCTCTATACTACAGTGTTTTTCCCTTTGTTTGTTCTTACCTTAGGTAATGTGAATCTGCCCTCTGTAGCATGCCTAGTGCTGTAGTCATGTTTATCAGAACTAAGACCAAGATGCTGATACAACATCCTCGGCTTTTTAGTCACTAAAATATTTCTAGTAAAGTTGAGCAATGAGGCAGTTAATCTATTCTTTACACTTAACCAGGATAGGCAGCCATGCATTGCATGAACGTTTGATCTAAATGGGCACCTTAGTAAACATCGTGCGGCCTTATTCTGAGCAATTTGCAAGTCGCTGTGTGTCTGTGGGCTGTTTGGTGTTGAACAGGTAAAGTACAGTGGGTTTTCTTTTAAAACAGCCGCCTCCTGGGGACGAAAATGTCACTATGAGAGCCATGAGAGTAAAACAAAACGGTAAAGTAGCGGGCCGGAGAGCTAAACAATGAGCTGAAATCCACTATAAGCTCTGTAAAACTGAGGGGAGCTGCTGATTCGGGTGATAATTCTCTGTAAGTTAATCAATATGAGCAACCCTTTTGCATTGTCACATTGTTTTCACATTGTCATTACATACGTTGTGATTAGGGTCGCTGTAAATGTATCCTTTTACACATACTAAAAACAAAGTCATTGACCAAGAGTCACCAAAAGTTCCATTCAGTAGTTGTGGAGAAATATAAAAATTAAATTTTTCAGCGTAAACATTTTCTAAATAAGTATACCTGTATACTGTCAATTCTGTAGCATTCAAAGGGCTGTACAAAACCAGTTACTGAGTGAATTTTCATTTAGTGCACAGAATATTAAACCAAATAATTGTCATTTTGGGCACATCCAGTCTTGCATTGCCAGACCTTCCTCCACAGCGCTGCAGGGGAGGGTCTGGCTAGTCCACACAGCATTCCGGGATGGGAGAAAAACATGCTCTGGTTTATTGGCATGTTTTAAAACCGATCACAATCTTCATGGGCGGAGCTTAGCGCCCAAAATAGCCTCAGGAAGGAACTTGTTTTGGTGGAACATGTGTACGTTCAAAAGTTGTTTTAGTTGTGCAACAGAAAACTCAACAAGCAAACAGAAGCAAATGAGGAAGTGAGGTTACAAAGAAAACGAGCACAAAATGCATAAAAGGAGGGAGGGTTGGGGAATGGGTCAAACAAACACAGGACTTTCATCAGGAGAGCGTGGTTTGTGTCTTGTGTGTAACAAAAAGTAATTCTGACATTAAACAATTTTTACCTTCGAGATTTACGAACCTTCTGTGACGCATTGACGTCTGTGACGTCATGTTACGTCCTCCATTTTAGTTGTTTTACGTGCCTAATTTTAGGCCAATCCCTGGTGTTTTACCAGCCCCAAGTAATTTTGTTGCCTAAACTTAACGAGTTCCGTTTCACAATGTTTACATTAACGTTTGTGGCAGTAAACAGAACGGTCGTATGTGTCATTTTGCGCTTTTACAGGCTTTGTGGCCTGAATGGTACTTTTATCTGTTTAAATCTATTTTATATGTAATGGCATTATCTAAACCTATATTTTAAAGAGTTAATATCTATTATTAGAATTATTATTTAGTCACATTCTATTATTCTATCTAGTTCTATTATACTTATTCGCTCCTGTTGCTCCTTTTTTAATAATGAAAAACTTGTAATTTGTTTTTAATTGTCTTTATCATTGTTGTCGTCTGCCATGTTATTATTGTCTTGTTAAGCACTTTGCAACTTTGTTTTTAAAAAGTGCTATATAAATAAAATTATTATTATTATTATTATTATTATTATTATTATTATCATTATTATTATTATTATTATCATTATTATTATTTTAGGAGTCTTCGACTTACAATGTCATTTAGGTATGAGGATGTTGGCATATCACATGCTGAAAGGATTTAGCATGTAGACAAAGGCTAATCCACTGTAATTACTGTGAGAGCTCTCAGTCAGATGGTGCTCCAGCAGGCGAATAATGCTCATCTGATACAATTATGGCCCTTTAAATCGAGATGTTTACGCATTGGACAATTTATGATCATTGTTGCTTAAATATATTTTGAGACTGAATAAGTCTCAAGATAAAAGTCTATTTGCACACTAGCACATCATCTGCAGGGATAATAATAAAAAAGCATTTGGAGATTTCACAGGGAAATGTGAATGAAATACTCCCTGGGACTGAACATCAGACAGTCTATTTGTGGACCTGGAAGGAAAGACGTGGCCCAGTTCCACGTTAACCTTCTGTTTTTTAGGTTCCTGCAATCAGCCGCTGTACAGATGGTGTCCTGGCACACTGTCATTTGAAACTTTTTCAAGAGATGAATGGTATTTTTCACTCCCATTAGGCCAACAGAAACACATGCTGACCTACATGCATTGTATTTGTCTGACTCTGGCTCAGCGTAGAATTATAATTACAATTTTGAGTTTGTGCATCAGGATTATTTTAGTGAATATTCCTGTTTTCTCAGTGTTTCATGAAGAGGTAAGTTATGTGTCTTTAAAACATTATCACTTGGATTTAAAATGTCTGGTTTTTTTTGGACACCACATCAATATTTTTTATTTTTATTTTATTTTTATTTAACCTTTATTTATTCAGGGGAGGTTCACTGAGAGGCAGCCTCTCTTTTGCAGGAACGTCCTGATCACATTCACACAGTTGCACACATTCACACCTGGAAGCTGCCCAGCACAACCACAGTCTGATCTGCTGGCCACTGAGCAGCTCCACTGGAAAATATAGCAGCATTTGCAGACAAAAATGTCCACAAGTTTATTGAATTTAAGATGCTTATCTCAGGAATTTACAGAGTGAGACTGATAGTGTCTGGCAACTGAGCTTGTCTGAATTATGTAGTCTCAAAATTTATTAAAAATTAGACTAATCTTATTTTCTATCTTCAAGTGAACACAAGCAATTTTAAAAACTTCAACTTAAAAAAAAAACAGCAGTAGACAAGTATAATCACACAGCAAAGCATTATAAGATGATGAGATCAGAAAATAAGTCAGAGATACATGATGAATGTTAATGTGTCACATGCTGAAAATCTGTCTCACCAAACATTGAAAGCTCCCTCAGCGCCCTTGCTCAAATTATTAATTGTACTTATAGAACGGTTGACACAAAATAAGTGTCTGCTCTTAAAGGTTTATGGCATCTGGATGCCCTTAAGAAAGTAAGAAATAGCTCATGAGAGAGAGAAAGGCCTGTTGGCTGTTCCCTTTATGTGCAATGGTTACAATGAAAAGATCTTTCATATTCATTGAAAGATGCTTTGGGAATCAGGTGACAGTAGTCGTGATACAAATATTTCTGAGTTTTAGGGCTACGGATTGAGATGTTCTATTTCAGTGCACATCTGAGCCATCTTACATACAGTGTGTCAGCAGCTGCTGACTGTATGAACAGGTTTGGTCTGCAGCTACAATCCACCTGCTTCACCCCCCACTGCACAAAATACAACACGATGACACAGAAATAACGTTCCTGCGCTTCAATTATTGAGTTGCTTATGTGGTGCTGGACTGCTGCTCAAGAATTTAAATAGATCTGGTTAACATTTATTTTCCTCTTTTGGATCCAAGGTTTCAGCTTTTTTTGCTCTTCTACTGCTGCTTCTACAACTGTTACACTTTAGTGACTCAGTAAAGTATGTGACACCAATAGATGAATCAGGACCTCACAGTTTTTACGTGAGGTCAAGTGATGATTAAGGGCCTGTAGTAAAATAATGTGATACCGAACGAGTAGGTCATACTGTGTGGCTGTGCAAGAAAATCAACAGAGAAGGAGCTATGATTCTAGGATGATGGTTACATTGAATGACAGTGTTTGTGGGATGCTTTGCAATGCAGTTTTTCATTACTGTATTTGCTGCAAAGTATGAATTGCCAAGGTTGGTCGGAATGCTCACTGACACATTTTAGTGTCAGATTTCACTGGTAATATTAAAGGCCAAATTAATACATGACACAAACCAAAATGCCATTTTTTCACAATGTTTTCTTTCAAGTCATATGGTCGCATAGCCTAGAAATCTAGATGCACCCTAGCGGCAGAAAATGTAATTTGCAGCCAGGGTCAGTCTAGCAACTCTCCGTTGGCTTGCGAGCTAGAAAAACCAAATTCTGGTCAGGCCAATCACATCATGTATAGAGTCAGTGGGCAGGCTTAACATAAGGATGGTGAGTTCCCAGACACAACATCTTGATGTGGGTCTGGCTTGTCAGGCTAATGGTTGCACCTTCTTATTCTGCAATGGTTTATATTGAAACCTGATGAGAGAATTAGCGCCATCATATGCCCAGCTCCTATTTCCATAACATCAGTGGATGGAAAAATACTTTTATTCTTTTGCCAATTTTCTGGAAAAAAAGAATTACAAAGTAGTTTGTAATGAGTGAAAGAGAGTAAAACAAAAAACTACTGTAAAAAAAATAGAACGTACATTTTTTTAGTCACACTTTGAGATTGAGACTTGAAAATACAGTGTAAGCACCAGGTATCTCTGTCAGTGTGACTTCTGAGTGTAAAACTGTTATTGCTTTAAAAAAATGACAAGAAAATTGAGTGCTCCTTTCTGTGCTCTTCATCAGTAACATTTGTTTTGAGAGATGACATTGAGGTCGGAAAAAGGTCACCGGTCCAATCCCCATCAGAAATGAACTGCCGTTGTCCCACAATTCATCAGCACCTAGCTTATCACACTCTTAAAATAGCTCACAGAAATACACTCCCTCACACAGACACACATCTGTTCTCAACACAAGGTTTAAGCATTGAACCCGTTCAGCCATAGGAGTCCCTTCTGTCTTTTCTTAATGAGGTCCAACACTGTCAGTTCTGCAGCTTTGGGACAATGTTGACTGATTAAGAAGAGATAGAAATGGAAATCAGATTTACTTATTGCAACTGGCAAATGGGATGGAAATATAGCACTGAGAAGGGGACTATATACTGTATATATATATATATATATATATATATATATATATATATATTTTTTTTTTTAATATTAATTCAAATGAGATCAGAGATATGAAGTTGATGTTCCAGTCCAGTGAGGACATTAGTAAACATGATCAATGACAATACATTTATTCCATGACCTTATCGTTATTTTTTTTCTTATTATAAGAAGCCATCCGGAGTTGTCTCAACATGATGAATAATTATTCTGTGATCTTTACAGAACAAGTTGTCAAAACTATTTATTTTATGATACAAACGTATTGACATTTTGACTCACTGACATGGGCAAGTGTAATTGTTGTAATGGGTATTTTTAGCCATGCTAGCGGCAGGGCTCTCAGGATGGCAATGTCCGTCTGTCTACTTTTGACCAGACTGAAATATCTCAATAACTATTGGATGTATTGTCATAAAATTAGCCAAAGATATCCAAGGTACCCAGAGGATAAATAATAATGAATTTTCCTGTTGTGCTACTATGAGGTTCACATTTGTGGTTCTGAGTTAAAGCACTCCAGTGTTTCCTCACAGGTCAAGAATTTACTTGTGGTGGTGGGTGGCGCAGGATGTAACAGCGCGTGATGGCTGGGTTCAGTAATAAACTAGTCCAAAAAAGATTTATGAACTACTTATTGAAAACAATGAGTACATAACATTGACAGATAATTTAGAAAGAAATAACTATTTACATATTTAAAAAAAAAAAAAACAGACTAGGGATACAGATGATACAGAGATACAGATGAAGTGTAGCCTTATGAGCTTTGTCAAATCGTGAAATGTTGAATGTTGAATCTGGTTGGTTTGTCATAAATTGTATGGTTTAGCAGATAAAATACCTGATTACCCTGAGCCCAAATGTTATTAACAACTTAACCTTAAAACCATAGCCTACTATGATCCATACAGAAAATCACGTTATTATACATCTCAACACTGTGCATGTCTTCTCCTTACTCCTGTTAAATCATATTACACTAAGGCTATCCAAAGTAAATGCTTGTTCGTTGTGTTTGTTATAGATCTTTGTTCGTTTTTGAAAGTGTTAGTATCCTAATAAACACGCTGTTTTGTACTATAACGTTAACATAGACTCCCTGTAAAAACATTACAGCTTTTGTCCAAAGGGGCCGCTAGAATCCACACAAACTGAAAGTTCCTCGTGGCCACTTTAACCCTGTGAGAATAAAAGACGCACCGGCAAGTCCAAGCGATGTTTGACAACACTCTTACGCAAAAAAAGTGATATTACAAAAAGTTCATTTTAGACATTTAGTCACTATTTTATTCCTATATTACAATACTTTTGTGAACCCAAGACTTTTGTAAACTCATTTCAAGCACCAAAACAATTGAGTGTAGGTATGTTTTCACAAGCGATTTGAGAAATATTTCCACTTTAGGGACAAAGTATCACTTTATACCTTGCTCCGGAACAAATTTGGGCATCACTATACAGAAAGCTGAGTTTGTTCTGAACATTTTGATATTAAACACATGGGGATAAGGTTACAAATAACCCCTAAAAGGAGAATTCAAGAAAATATCTGAAAATGCCCTTAGACCTCAGAGGGTTAATAGATGCAATTTTTGTTACATCATGCTACTCTCTGTCCTTCTGTGGATGTTGGTTCTGTGCTGGTCTGTGTAACATAATTGTTTTTCCCTTCTAATTTATTAGATCACACATATTTTCTACCAATAAGAATGATAAAGCTGTCATCTGTCCTGCCCTTAACAGGAGCAACAAAGCTAACAAGAGACTCAGGAAGATGTCAATCGATCAGTCTAAACACACCCACACAGTCCTGGGAAGAGGGCTAATCAGCCAGGTTAACTGGAAACACCTGTGTGGGTGTTCAGGGCCTTTGAACTTTGTCGATAAATTTCTCTTTTCTTGACGAATTGTTTTGTGACAATAATTTTTATTTGAGTTCTTCAGTGTTTCAGTGACACATTAATGCATGAAACATAATTATCATACATATCAACATAATAATAATCTATTAAACTGAGTCCCTAGACATATACATGCATTTTGATTTATTTTGTGGAATGTTTTTCCCCAGTTAATAGCTGATAGGGATTTAGAAAACTGACACTTTTGTTTGATTGACAAATAGCAGAGTCAATTCTTATTACACTGTCTATTTCACTGTCAAGTTTGGTCCTCAAATGGGCTGACCTTGACAAGTGGGTCCCTTTGAGACATGTGGCTGACCTGGAAAAACTATTCTCAGTCCTCCCTTTATAATGCAGAATAGATTGTCCACGGTATTGTGAGAAAAAGAGGATTGACTGGCTTGTTCAATCAGCTCTATGCCTGAAAACATCAGGTGTGAGACGGCTCAGCTGAATGTTTTCTCCTCTGAAACTATGCTACAAAGAGAGAGGAGAAATTGCATCGCTGAGTCAGGTGCACGCGGCATACTAAGTGGAGCCACACAGGCTTTCTGAGATGCTCACAGCAGCTGCTCATATGTTATAACAATGGGGAAAAGCTTCTTCCTAAACAGAGGGTGACACATTTTGTTTTGACTACACTCAATATAGTAGGTCTTGGTCTTTACCTTGACTTTATAGGTGTCATTGCCTGTTGGATGTTTTGTATCGATCCTTCCAGGTCAGAGCTGAATTTCTGCAGCTTAGCTCAGCTTTTCCCCTCTATCAGCTGATGGTCAGAGGGTAAGGTGTGGTCTGTCCTAGCTTTGTTATATTAATAGTATATGTGTATGTATATGTATGTATGTGGATTTGGGTCCCAGTATGACATTTCTTTTGCTTTTTACAACCAGTGCCACTGTTTTTAAAATTACTTCTTTCTATATGTGCATGGCGACTATGGTATAGTTAGGTTATGGACAAATTATGGTTATATAATAACATATGGTTAATGTATGGTTGATACAGTATATAGACAGACTTTAATTGTAGATCTGCAACATAGGACATGAATGCCTGTACCCTCCATGAAAGTCAGTAGTACACCCATCCATACCACCCCAACCTCCACACCATTAAGCTCAATTCATGCATGCCACATCTGTGTATAAGGGTTGGGTCTGCATGACATAAATTTAATAATCTGCCCATGTCCACTAAGGTCTATGCAGACATTACCTGCCTTTGGTCCTACTGTGGTCACACAACATTTTCTTTTTTTGACATTTTCTTGTTGTTCAGTCAATTTCAATAAAGTTGTACTTCCTCTTGCTGTCATAAATGTGCATTGTATTTTCTGGTGTTATGAGATTTACATTTGAGTATGTAGACCCCTGATTGTACAAATGAACAAACCATTACTTTTCACATAGCTGTATAAATGGGGCACTACTTTCTGCACTGGCACTGAAGCATTTCTGTCAAATATTGACATAATCCCTTGGGATACTGGGCTGATTTTTCTACGTGATTCACTGTGTGAGGTAGATTTGGTATGTTTGGTTACATAGGGTTGCTGTCTGTGTGTTTTGTATCGTAGAAGCTCTGTCATCCACACTGAGTGTAGGTTGAACCTACAGACTTGGATTTACAGCTGGCCGGAGGTCTTGAGTGCTGTACAATAAGAGCAGCAGTGTTGTCTGCCACTAGCAGCATGCTCATTAGCATGACTGGCTCATTAGTATGACAACCCCCTCCTTCTACCACCGCAGTGGTGAGAGGCGATGTATTGCTGCCTGACTAAGTTCGCTTCCTTGTACTGTACGTCAATAGGCAATCAGGCATGAGCTGGAGCAGCGGGTCCTGCCTTCCCACCCCAGGTTGTTGGGTCCTCGAATAGTGGCCTGTTGCTATGGGACTGATGCATACATGTTCAATTATGTTGTGTTGGCGGTACAGCAGCGGGTACAGGTATCTGGCTTTCACCCCCCCATTTTGAGCTTATAGAGCACATTAGAGGATGAAGTCTGTGTGAAACCGCTTGCTTATAGAGCCCTCTCACCTTGGCACCTTGTCGTTCAAGAAGTTGTTGATTTAGTGCAAGCAAGCAGCGAGAGATCATAAGTAGGGAAATAAGACTGCTCCAGTGAGTAGAGTAGTAGAGGCTGTTTAATACCCTGATAATCAGACTGAATTGCCAAACACTTTTCAATTCATTAATTCATCATTCAGACATTGTGTTCATATAAGTCAATTTCTTGTAGCGAGGGGGTATCTATTAGGGAAGTCACTTTTCATACCAAATTCTTTATTATAGCCTTACAATATACGACATTCTTAGAGTTTTCAATGGCTCCTTTTTTAAGCTAGATAGGTAGCTATGCAGATAGATGACACTGACAATCTTAATCTGGCCCACAAAGGTTGACTGTTTCTTCAACCAGCATAAACAGCCATTAAAGGGTGCAACACCAGAGGCTTTTAAGGGCTCTAGCTGTGCTTACAGAACCAGGGTTACGGCACATAACCATTGTTTCATCAAGTTCCTTTTGGGTAGATCCCAACGTGTAGCTCCTTTGATCTGTGGCAAATTATAAAATAGTCCCATGATGAATCTTATATTTTACTATACATTCACACAAAGTCAGTATTGTTTCAGTTGAGGCTACACTGGGTGAATTGTCTGTATTTGTGTCAAACATTTGAAGAGATAATTTCGTAACAAGGGCAAGGTTTACGAATTTAATTGGGCTGTTGGATTGTGAGTCATTTATTCACACACTGACTCACATCACACCGCGCAGCATGAAGTGATACAGGGGCACGGTAGTTAACACAGTGCCTGAGTTATCACTCCATTAAAAAATTAAGTTTGAATCCAAAAGTAAATTAGCTAATTTTTGCGTCACTCACATGACATATGATAATTATATTTGGGAGAAACACAAACAACTTTTAAAGAAAGCTTCTCTTGCTATCAGAGCAAATTATAATGGGAAACTTTGTATCTCAACACATCACTTTCCATTTAGCCTGGTCAACTGCAAAGAAGCAGAGAAAGAAAGGCTCACCTCACCTGTCAATCTTAAGCCTCTTTCACACAGAGATTCCCCAATACTGCCGTAAAGAAGATCCGCCATTACGCCGGCTTTGCTTGTTTTACACTGAACCAAACAACGGTGGCAAAAATGCTGCCCCAGTGTGTGATTTTAGATAGCATGTCGACATTTCGGGAACAAAAGAGGCATGACATGTAACACAACAGCGTAGCAGTCTAGTGTGTATGTGTGAGAGTGTAGTCCTGCCCTGCTGGCTGTCCCTTTTACACAGATGTTGATTTAGTTGTATTACTACCTTTGCTTCCGTTTTAACGACAAAACAACACTGTCCCCCCATTCCGTGTCTGTATACAGAATGGCGAGGCAGAATAACAGCGCAATATTCCCTGTGTGAAAGGGGCTTCAGATGCTCACTTAAACACTTAAACACATAACCAAACTCCCAGACAAATTTACTATGTCAATATTCAACCCAATATTTACCTGCGGGTATGTGTAGTACTCAAGCTTGCTTGTGGTATATTAGCACCACTGAGACTGAAGTAGAAAACAGCTGCTTCAGGGGAACAGCAGCCTTCTAATGGAATCGCTAGTTGAAGGGCCCTTTAGCCAAATCACTGTTTTATTAAGTGCAAATGTCAACAAAGGTCTTGAAGCTACAGCCACTACAAACTTGAAATTCAAAGTATCTAGAATATCCCCTAACCCCCCTTCTGGGTGACAGGGCTTCAAATGATCAACTCTAAGGTCAGTCTGCAAAAGTGGTTCAGAAGATGAATATACCACACAAACAACAAAGTGCCTCAAGACTCAGGTGTGGGAGGCTGGGATGTAACAGGCCAATGTTACTTTGTAACTGTGCAAGTAAAAGATTGTATTGTGTTCCAGTAAATAAATCAGTCATTATGTTTACAAACATACAAGCATCCTGGATATTTTCAGGACGTGGGGAACAGACGGGGGAACAAAAATAATGACACATTATAATAATGCTAATCACCTAATGCATTTTTTCTCTGATGCTGGTGTAATACCTTCAAGCAAGGTGCTTTTGCCTTATAATTGTTATACGTACATCAGTGAGGCATGGCATACTACCTCGTGGTTAGATCAATGTGTATGTACAATTGACATTCATGCCTCTTTGGATGCCATGGAGATTCATTATGATTTTGCCATTGCCAATCATAAACCATTTTCTCTGTCTCTGAATGTTGAGAAGCTACCAATTTTATCTACGGTGGCTAATAGCATTAACACAGAAATATTAGGGTGGTCTAAATGAACCATAGAAGATGTCCAGAAATTTCAGCTAAGGCATATACTATCAAGCCTGGCTGGAAGGAGAATGTGGCAGAGCTTCATGGCGGCAACATTATAAGGAGTTGTTTAACTGTATTGGGAGGAGTAGTTTTGAGATGGAAAATATTGATACTAATGAAAATATGGTTATTAATTCAGAAGAGGTGCAATCTGCAGTATTGGGGTTAGATGGCAATAAAGTGTGTGGCCCTGATTAACATCTAAAATATACTAGCAAAAAACTTATTCCTCTGCTTGCTATTTTTATGACAGGATTCTTAGTTTATGGGACTGGCTGAATCTATCTTACCTGTATTGTTAGTGCCTGTCATCAAAGACAAATTATAGGCCTACAGCCCTAGCTAGCATATGTGTCTAAAGAGAATCCTCCTCAACAGGTTTGAACAGTACAGTCTTACAACTGACAACCAATTTGGTTTTAAACGAAAACATGGTACATGGTGTATATATGTGTAAGGAAATTTTAGATCATTATAATAGCCAGAATTCCACATTTTCAAGTGTTTTATAGATACCTCTAAGGCTTTCGAGTGCATAAATCGTGAAAAGTCTTGAGTTGCAACATAGAGGAGTCCGAAAGTAATTATAAGAATCCTTGTCTACTGGTATGCTCATCAGTCTATGCAGGTGAAATGGGGGGTTCTGTATCAGAACCATTTTATGTTGGTAACGGAGTTCGTCAAGGTGGGACTTTTTCTCCTTTCGTTTTTAATGTGTATATGGATGATTTGTCACAGCAGTTAAATGCATGCAATATAGAAATTATGATTAATATTTTATTTTTAATTATGGTAATATTCTCATTAATCAACTTATGTACGCAGATGATTTAGTAATCTTTTGCCCATATAGTGCTGGTTTACAACAACTTCTTAAAGTTTGTTCTCAATATGGTGTGGATTTTGATATCAAATATAATGCAAATAACAGCAATACCATGATTGTTAGAAGTCAAGAAGAAATCAGGAGTTTTGTATTTCCTGATTTCTTTTTATCTGGTACTGCCCTTAATGTGTGCGATGAGATTAAGTATCTAGGCCAACATTTTGTTAATGATTTGTCAGATGATAAAGACATCAACAGACAGTGTCGTAAGATGTATTCTCAAGCTAATGTGCTTGCACGTAATTTTAGCAGGTGTTCCGTTCATGTAAAGGTAGCTTTATTTAAAGCATTCTGTGCACCGCTATATACCGCCCACTTGTGGCGCTAACCCTCACAGAAAAAGGAACATGCAGAGACCGAACGTAGCTTATAATAATGGCATGAGACTGCTTCTTAAACTACCAAGATGGTGTAGTGCTAGCCAAGTGTTTGTCAATGGTGCTGTGCCTAACTGTTCTGTCATTATAAGAAATCTTATTTGTCGATAAATATGCAGGATGACAGTCTCAGAAAACGTATACAGGCTTTGGCCCACACTGATCTTAGCTCTGTCAGGTTCACATCTAGACTGTGGAGACACTGGCGCTAGTGTTTGTATATAGTAAAGTTTGCTGATCTTGTTTTTTTAATTTATATTTATTCTACTATATATTTATTGCTATATTTTTGTATATATTGTCTATTTTTTTTACTGTATTATGGATCTTCCATTGTGTCCTGAATGAAGTCATTATATCATATATTATAATGGTGATTTAATCACTGATGTGAAGTGAGAGGTCTGACACCTGTAATTTGGATGATAAACTGATTATTCTTTTCAATTACTGGTGATCAGATGGAGAAGCCATATCAAGCAGAGTGGCGAATGCAGCAGGCAGGGAGAAACTAAAGTGGGTTAATCATCCACAGCTAAAACAGCTAAACATTGTATCCCTTCAAAACATGGAGAGGCATAGCTGTGACATTAGTTTGCATGTAAACATACAGAGGAACGCATGCAGATGTTTTAATGATTGCACTTCATGCACATCCTAAAGACTGCATAATGAAATGCTTTTAGTTTATGGAGCATAAATAATGTTTATGGTTTTGATGACTAGGAAAAGGCACAAAAAAGCCTCTGCATATTCTGACTCTTCTGTGGGACCTACTCAGACAGGCAGCCTTCTGCATAATGAAGCGAGCAAAGACACCTGTATTCGAGTTTACATGCTGAGGCAGAGTATGTGGAGGAAAAACAAAGCACAAAATGGCCCATTCAAAACTGTGTGACACACCTGCAGAGTAAATAGCCCAATCTCCTTTCACTGCAAAGCATGAGGATACTGTTGATAACCTCAAGTCTCCATGAAACACAGCTGTAGTCTGAACTGAAGGTCACATCACAAAAAGACACTACTGCTGATGGGTTATGGCCACCAAAGTAGGAAATAGTTTTTTTCTTGTTTTTATGCCTCTGTGCCGGTGACAGCCATGGCTAGGTTTGGTGACCAAAGGTCGAGATCACTGGGACCTCAATTCCATCTTTCCATTCTAGTGAACATGATATCTTAGGATCGCCTGGAGACAATGTCTTCAAATTTGGCACAAATGTCTACTTGGACTCAAGGATGAACTGATTAGAATTTGGGGATCAAAGGTCTAGGTCACTGCGACCTCACGTAACACATTTTGGGCCTTAACTTAATAATTCATATTCTAATTATGACAACATTCCACACAGATATGAAAGAATGGTGACATTTTGTACCCAAAAGGTCAAAGAACTACTTAACTGTGACAGTATGTTCTGCAAAAAAAAATGCTTTTCTGGCCATTGCTCAACACCTTAACTCAGGAACAGAAGGGGAAATTGTAACCATATTTCACATTTGGTTATATACTGAATTCGTGACACTAATATTGGGTGCCCAACTTGCAACTGTGGGGATTGTATAGATCTTCTATGCTGCTGGGTTGAAGATGTGTGTGAAGCATCCATGTTTCATCAAAAAATACTATTAATACATGTTATTAAATTCCTTCAAAGTCTACACTACATATATTATGTGTTTGGACAGACATGGACATAAACTGCAACTTGACTGATGATTAGAGGAGGCATCAAACTGCATAAAACCACCATATTTCGACCTACATTCTACGATTTGGACCAATAATCCACTGTTTAATATCAATGAGTAAACTCGGGTGATATGAAACAGATAATGGCTGCGTGAGACAATATTTATGTTTCTTCAGCTCCAGTGACCTACTTAGACGCACTTCATTAAGGGCATCCTCACTGGGTAAAGGTGGAATTATGCCGGCAGAGATACGGGACAGAACCAGTAACTGTTCAGTGTTTCATCGCTTCAAAAGAGGGCTGTTAACCACTTCTAAAAAATAAATGAACTCTTGCAACCTTGGTTTAAAGAAATCTGGTATGGTTTTGTGATTTTTTATATTTATGTATGTTGTAAATACAGAAGGGCTGGAAGGTGTGCAATAAAAAACATCCCCCTCTCCCTTTCTTAACCCTTGGATAACTTGTAACCAGGAGAGGCCTTAAGGATTATTCTTAAAGATTTAAAGGAATAGTTTACCTTGGTGTATTCTGAATACCAGACTAAAAAAAAAGTTATTACTCAAAACTAAATTTTGGAAAGATTGCAAACATATATTTTTCAACTGAGCGCTCCTCAGAGCTAATGGAAGCAGGATTTACATAGCTCCTCTTGCTGCGCCCACTTCTTACTTTGCATAATGGGAAGTTGATTTAACATTTCCTGAGAGGATATCGAAGAGTTTGGACAAACAATATTTCATCACACACAGCATTACCCTATAGTGCATCTAATTAAACATGTAGTATGTATGTCTTTGCTGCTATGATCTCATAATTACTCTCCCACCAGCAATCACCAGCATGTTTCTGCCAATTACCCACTAACTAACGCTGCTGAGAGTACAACACCTCAAGAGTAAAATGCTGAAACAGAGTTATGAGAGACACTTCCAATTATTATTCTTGTCACTTCCCTGACTGCTTTCCAGTTAGACAAATGCAATCTGTGGCACTCTAGCTCACCGGATATGATCAGGACAGGAATGAATCTGAAACTCAGGACATGACATTTCCCCACCTCTCTTCAACAATGCCATTTGAATACATGGACACCCCTTTATCATCACATGACACACCTTTGTATCTGTGTCTGTGCATGGCTGAACGAGAGGGTGGGATGTTAGCCTGACCAGCAGTGTTAGCCTGACTTTTAAATGTTGAGTACACCCTACTGTGGAGCAAACTGTGACTGCTGTCCAATGCCATGCTTGTCTGCCTCTGTTCAGATCACTGCTGACTGAGCCTCGGCTGGATCCCACCATCTGGTGAGAAGTAGCCTTGGCTCCTTTCAGATTTGAAGAGGCTTCAAAAGAATTGTCCCTGTAAGCTTTACTGCACTGCGCTCTGGGTTCTCTCTCTTTTTTTGTCTATATTGGAAACTTAACCAAGACATCAGCATTAGCGTTATAATTCTTCAAAATATGTCTCTCCTCAGACAAACGTCTGCCCCCTCTCATTATGAAGCTGCTTTGGGACGACGACCGAGATGAAATCTGCTGGATGTTGCTGCTCTATACTCCATGAGATGATAATATTTCAACGTTGTGTTGGCCGCAAGTTCTCGCCACCCCAAATGGCTGATGGTTAATGCAGGTTTAAGGTTAATGGTATGTACATCAATATTTTATGCAAGTCCCCTTCAGCCACATTATTATCCCTTTTGTAACTGTCGAAAGACCTCAACAATCTAGGGTTTCTGCAATTTGATTGTTTTATACTGTATAATGACTTATAATGACAGAACATAAAATCTAGTTGATTTGTTTCATTGTAATAAGCAACAAACAGTAAACAAATAATTGCTGTACAGTCATACAAAACATATATATTATACCAAAAGACATTTAACCAAAATCATTGGTTTTAATGTAATTGACCACAGGCATTAAATAATATGTACAAACAACAAATACTTTCACTTTATGTTTCAACCCTGCTTCTCCACCATTAGTGTAGTTTCTTCAGCTAGAAGGAACTCTCCATCTTAGCAATATCTTGGGCTATTCCATTCATGTCAGGCTTACTGGACAGAACCAGCTCCATTTCATTGCTGGGAGAGGGGGCAGGGATTTTGTTGATCTTGGCAAAGCTCTTACTAATGTCCATAAATGTTTTATTTTTGGTCTCAGGTAGGACAACAAAGAGGTAAATAGCTCCCAAGACGCAGACCACCACAAACACCAGGAAGGCAAAGGACTGCAACGTCTCCTACACAAACAGAAAACAGACAGGCAGGAATTAGACAGATCCGATTAATCTGTGTCAAGAAGATACAGCGTACATTTCCTTAAAGAACTGACAGGTTCATGTATGAGGGTATGGGGAAGTCACAGGAAATGTCTGCTTCAGATTTTCAAACAATATGTTGAAAAATTGTCCAAGTACCCAAAGTCTGAAAGCTAACCTTGTCCAGTGTGGTATGCCAATAATAGAGATTAGTGACAGATTTAAAAATACACACTTAGTGATTACCCAGAGGGAGATTTAGAATTGGAGGGAGGGTTTGTTTGTGTGTGTGTGTGTGTGTGTGTGTGTGTGTGTGTGTGTGTGTGTGTGTGTGTGTGTGTGTGTGTGTGTGTGTGTGTGTGTGTGTGTGTGTGTGTGTGAGAGAGAGAGAGAGATAAAGAGATTTTGTATGAGACAGACTTCATGAGGGGACAGAACTCCAGCAGAATGGAAATGTTGCGCTATGTAACTGGTATTAGAAATGCAGTGTCCAAACAACCATGACCTCAATAAAGAACTACTTACTGCTTTGATTTCAGCTGTTATATCATCACTGCTGTTACTCTCTCACACAGTTTTCCTCTTTTGAGTGTATTTCATAATAGCACTAAAAAAACAGAGCATCGTGCAAAGGGCCTGGCCCAGTTTACATGCTGCCTCTGTGACGTAACACTCATCTGCAAGTAAGCAATTTCCACAGACAACACTGCCTTCCTCTCCCAGTTGTGATATGAGATGAGTCATGCTACAAACAGGACATTTCTGTGTCTACTCCGTCTGTAAATCAAATTTGAGCAAGCCCCACACATTGAGGAGAATGAGACAGTCCCATATTTGACGCAGGGATATGCCTTTGATCTGCTGTGGTGACTCAGCTGAGTTCAGTTTGGTGCGCACACAAACAATTAGGCATGCACATGAAGACAAACACAAACGTACAAATGTGAATTATATTTTAATATTTCATCATCAAACCATAGACTGTATAAAATAGTATTCTCCGTGACGTCACTCATAGGTTTTTGAAGAGCCAAAATGAAGTTCAAAGTGGGCGGCTCCCATCTTGGCAGTGCCTGATGTCAGCTAATCCAAAAATGAGCAAAAATGTGGAGCATGAATGCAGCTGAGGCAGGCTGAATAAAGCCTACAGTCTATGCTCGCTTCCTGTAAGGGCAACCACCTGTCACTCAAAGAAAGAAAAAATATTTATTCACATTTAAAAGAGTGAACAAGACAAAAGAGTAAAACGATTAACCTGCTAGGGACTGCAGATGAAAGTTAGCCTGCATGGCTAAATCTGGCACATTTACATGTTGGATTTGGTGCTCATGTTGATTAATGTGCGTTGTCCCTTTTAAATAAAGAAAACTAGAAAAATAAACTAAAAATAATCTAAACATAGCTATAGAGACCTAAACCATTTTTTTTTTACCAGGCTGTAAAGATGTTTATTTGTGCTGTAAAGTTGTGCATTTGTGTAGGCCAGGATAGCCTAAGATAGAACAGTACAAGATGGAAATGGCATAAAACAGGACCAGACGGCATAGGAAAGAGCAGTGCAAAATGGGACAGATGGGATAGGACAGAGCAGAAGGGTATGGAATAGAACAGGACAGAACAGTACAGGGCAGAGCAGGACAGGGGTAAAGGAAAGGAGAATGTTAAAACACCCACTGTGGACATAAACCTCTGGTCCAGAGACTGTCCGTTGCTGGGAGATATACTGTCATGGTCACTGGTTTCTGGTCCAACAGTAAGTCATCATTGGTGGTATTGTGTTTAAACTGTGTGCTGTGGTTGTGGGGGTTATTTGAATGTGTGTAGGCGTTTATAGATTGTTTTGAATCTTCCCAATGGGAGACACACTCAAGGTCCTTAAGGTCATTCTCTGCGATGCATTAGAGACTGCTGTACTAACGATTGCAATGCAAATATCCACCCTAGGCTGTTTAGAGATTTAATGGATTACCATAAATCAATGCTGTCACATCTTGGGAGCATGACAAAACAATGACATACAACCATTTAGCATCACAGTTATGGATCATAGCTACAATAATCCTAACTCATCAGCAACACATACAAAAGCATATAAACTCACAGGTTTGATGGCTCATTAGTCTTTACAGATGTCATCAACAAGTGCCTGTTGTCATTTTATATATCATAGTGCCATTCAATTATCTGTACACCGACCGCATTTAGTTCAACGTCTGAAAGTAATGGAGAAGCTCATTTAATGCAAACAAGACGCTAAAGGCCAATTTTCCATATTCTCCATAAACAACATGAAATCAAGGAGAGGGTTAACTTTTCCTGCTACAGATTTCCAACCATGGTCAGAAAGCACAGGGGAGACACTTTGTTTCTCCCACTGTGCCCCTAGAGTCGGTACTCGCTCCGGAGCTATTAATTCACTGTCAGTCTCTCACTCACCCAACCACACACTCCCCATGCACACACATATCCCGGCCCTGCTATTGTCTTACAGAGATCAACACACACGCAAACGCAAAAGTAAAAAATTCAGGTCACTTACGTAGGCTATGGCAAAAGCTCTGCGTGGAGTCTCCACAGAAGCATAAATCCTGCTTAAATCGCTAACAATGACCCTCCATGCACTGATCAATACACTGCAACAGATAATTCCAAAACATGCATTTCATGAGAAACCTTTGTGTTCATTAAATGATCTAGTCTGTCGTCCGTGTTTGGATCCTTCTTCTGCTGCCTGTTCTTCAACCGTGACAGATACCTGTCTACCTTATTATAAAATAGAGTAAAGGCTAATGGCATTTGCACTTGATTGTCCCTTCTTTCATCTTTCTTTTTCTTTTTTTGCTCTATTAACTTATCTGAATCTGTCATGACATGTGACAGGTGTCATCAGTTCTGTTTGAGGATTATTTTCTTCCAAATGTGGATTTGTGACCACAGAATGAAACAAAGAGCCAAGATACAGGTAGGTTGCATTGTAGATATCTTAACAATGCTACACTAATATAAATTAAATAATACAGTGGTGTGAAAAAGTGTTTGCCCCCTTCCTCATTTCCTGTTCCTTTGCATGTTTGTCACACTTAAGTGTTTCGAACATCAAACCAATTTAAACAATAGTCAAGGACAACACAAGTAAACACAAAATGCAATTTGTAAATGAAGGTGTTAATTATTAAAGGTGAAAAAAAATCCAAACCATCATGGCCCTGTGTGAAAAAGTGATTGCCCCCCTAAACCTAATAACTGGTTGGGCCACCCTTAGCAGCAACAACTGCAACCAAGCGCTTGCGATAACGTGCAATGAGGCTTTTACAGCGCCCTGGAGGAATTTTTGGCCCACTCATCTTTGCAGAATTGTCCTAATTCAGTTACATTAGAGGGTTTTCGAGCATGAACGGCCTTTTTAAGGTCATACCACAACATCTCAATAGGATTCAGGTCAGGACTTTGGCTAGGCCACTCCAAAGTCTTCATTTAGTTTTTCTTCAGCCATTCGGTGGTGGACTTGCTGGTGTGTTTAGGATCATTGTCCTGCTGCAGAACCCAAGTTCGTTTCAGCTTGAGTACACGAACAGATGGTCGGACATTCTCCTTCAGGATCTCTTGGTAGACAGCAGAATTCATAGTTCCTTTTATCACGGCAAGTCTTCCAGGTCCTGAAGCAGCAAAACAGCCCCAGACCATCACACTACCACCACCATATTTTACAGTTGGTATAATGTTCTTTTTATGAAATGCAGTGTTCCTTCTACGCCAGATATACTTGGACACACACCTTCCAAAGAGTTCCACTTTTGTCTCATCGGTCCACAGAATGTTGTCCCAAAAGTCTTGGGGATCATCAAGATGTGTTCTGGAGAAATTGAGACAAGCTTTGATGTTCTTTTTGCTCAGCAGTGGTTTTCTCCTTGAACTCTGCCATGCAGGCCATTTTTGCCCAGTCTTTTCCTGATGGTGGAGGCATGAACGCTGACCTTAACTGAGGCAAGTGAGGCCTGCAGTTCTTTGGACGTTGTTGTGGGGTCTTTTGTGACCTCTTGATGAGTCGTCGCTGCGCTCTTGGGGTAATTTTGGGCGGCCGGCCACTCCTGGGAAGGTTCACCACTGTTCCATGTCTTCGCCATTTGTGGATAATGGCTCTCACTGTGGTTCGCTGATTCCCAAAGCTTTGGAAATGGCTTTATAACCCTTTCCAGACTGATAGATCTCAATTACTTTCTTTCTCAATTGTTCCTGAATTTCTTTGGGTCTCGGCATGATGTGTAGCTTTTAAGGATCTTCTGGTGGACCTTACTGTGTCAAGCAGCTCCTATTTAAGTGATGCCTTGATTGTGAACAGGTGTGGCAATAATCAGGCCTGGGTGTGGCTAGAGAAATTGAACTCAGGTGTGGACAACCACAGTTATAGTATGTTTTAACAAGGGGGGGGCAATCACTTTTTCACACAGGGCCATGATGGTTTGGATTTTTTTTCTCCTTTAATAATAAACACCTTCATTTACAAATTGCATTTTGTGTTTACTTGTGTTGTCCTTGACTTTTGTTTAAATTGGTTTGATGTTCAAACACTTAAGTGTGACAAACATGCAAAGGAACAGGAAATGAGGAAGGGGGGCAAACACTTTTTTCACACCACTGTAAATGCATGTATTGAATTATACTGAGTTTATAGTCATCCTGTTACAGAGAATGTTGTAGCTTTGCTTCACCTTTTGATTTGCTTTAGTTAAGTTATATAAATCGATTAAATTAAATTAAATATTACTCCTTTAAAAATGTTTGATATGAAGCCGAGCAAACTGCTGCTCTTTGAAATGTAGACACTGGTATTTCCTTGTAAACCTGGAGCATAACAATGCTCAACATTGCCACATTTGGGTAGACTTCAAAGATAAAAACATAATTCCATGTTTCAAAGTGGGTGTCAATAAATCAAGTTATCAGCTTGAGTTCAACTCAAATTACTGATGCTGGGAGTCCAGGGTCAGGTGTGTTCCCCCAACAGAGACAGTGACAGGTAGTTGGCTTGTTAGGATCAGAACTTCTGTAAAGAAATTACCCATTAATCCCATTAATGTTTCTTTTTTGGAAAGGCAATCAAACAACCGCAAAGTGATGTAAAACAACTACAAAAAACAATGTGGCCGTGTCTTTTGTGTCCTGCTCGTTCCTATGTAGTAGGAACCTTTTGCATATCTGTGTCCAAGGTCCTGTTGTCCCGTAATGTGTGCACGGCTGTTGGCTATTTGGAGTTACAAATGGCAGCTATTTATTATTTATTTGAAGTTGTTTTATTGGCATGTCTTTATTACATGTAATAAACAATGCAACCATCAAAAATCTACAGTTTATTATTGTCAAGAATTAGAGCTTAAAATTTGAGGCTCAATCAATTTTTACTCATCTCCCAAATGTGCCACCCTTGTTTAAAACTGTGCTCCAGTCTGTCCAACCCCCTATTCAAAAGTGTCTAAACCATCCCTGCAGAACCCAGAATGACACCTCAGCGGTGGCCTGTCTAAGGGGATGTGACAGTGCAGCAGTGTGTTGTCTGAACAGGGGTCAGAGCTGGTTTCATGTGCCAGTCAGTAACCAGTGAGTCACTGCTGTGAGCTTGTGAGTTCCTGGGAGTAAGTGGGCCTGGCAAAACCCAAACAACACAGCAATATTTGTGGCACCGGGTGACTAAAAATAACCCTCTGTCGCTTTCTCTCTCACACTTGTTCGCTCCTTCCTCGCCTTGGTCAGCCTTATCCCCCCCACTCTTTTCTTTTCCTCTCCAAATCCGTTTCTACGTGTCTCCTGTGGCATCACAACCTCTTTGCTGTATGTTGCCTCTATCGTCTGTCTTATTACATATTCAGCTCCACTTCTACTTGCCCTTTCACTGACTGACTGATCTATTACCACCAGACTCATTGAACATCGATCAAATTGAAGGGTACATTGCATTACATCGCTCCTCTCTGTCTTCCTATCTATCCATGACACAGTCAGGCAGAATATATATATATATATATATATATATATATATATATATATATATATATATATATATATACTGTATAAATATCAATAAATGAATATATGAGCTCACTAGATCCAATCAGGCATTAGAGCATGATGTGATAGTGTAGAGAGACAGTGGTGAGGTGTATAATTAGTGTCCTGTGGATTTGCTGATACTCTCCATTGGAGTTTCCACATACCAATGTAGATCTTGTACCATCCTGATAACACAGCAAGCCCCTTCTAATCATTTAAACTAGTAGACATTGATATGGTAGCTGATAGGATTACACATACCATAGCCCTTTCCCATTTCCCAAATTGTGCATCCCCGATTCCTCTCCTTAATTCCTTGTTTCACGTCTTAGTCCTGCCCACAGGAGATTTGAGGAGTCGAGGAATAGAATCATGGAGAGAGGAGTCGGCATTTAACAAACATGAGACATCTTTGCCTCAGAGCCGTCGTTTAAACGCGATGTCAATTAAATATGACGTGCGGCACAGCTGCATCAACTGTTCAATGTTTTGTCATACCCTGTATTTTATGATCTTTGTCAGATGAGCGAAACAGTGTTCATGACAACTTCTACAGCATATTTACTTAGAATTCAGCTCACAACGTGGCATGATATGATAAGAATGTACGAATGTCATATGGATTTTTATTGGTTTATAACATTTATATAATATAGGCTACATACAGTAAATAGGCTATATATAGCCTTCATAGGCTATTTTAGTGTAAAACACTACAAATGTTTGTATGAAAAGAACTATAGAACTATACAGTAGGCTATATGATATACACACAAACACCCTATCTTATCTATTATTATTGCGTGGATTGACTCTTCATCCAAATCTGCACATAGGCTTAAAATCATCCACCCTCTACCCACCTGAATGACCCTTTTTTCATCTCTCTCTACTTCTTCTCCTCTTTTGCTCTCTCTGTCACGCCTCTTTGTTTACATGCCACGGGTGAAAAGACATCCGCAGAGGATTCATCGGTGTATCCACGATTATAGCTCCTCCAGGGAGCCTCCTCGGTCCTCGATCCTTGCTGCTCGATGTTCATTTTAGGAACTGGGACGTCCTTCAACTGAGAATAATTTCCAGGTCACAAGCCAGAGGATCGAGGATCAAGGATCGAGGAGGTACAAATTTGACAAATGGGAAAGGCCCCATATGTCTCTGACATGTTGAAACCAGTGGAGTTCAACACATTTCTGTAAATGTGTCAAAGTTACTTCCACAACAGATATGTATCTATATAATGGAAAACAGGATGCCTCACTTACATTTGTATTAAGAAATAAACTTGTGGAGGGATTCAATGACATGACTTTCCAGGAATTGTTAAATATTGGGCAAAATGGTAGCCTGGGAAAACTCTGACGAACTACCGGCAAATTTGAGAATTGCAAGTCAGTCTGGCCAAGAGCCCATTCAAGCCCATTTCCAATTTTTCCAAATCGAGGCACCAATAAGCAACCCGTTGATGACGCTGTCGCGGCTACGTCACCCAGATCGTTGGTCTGATTGGTTGAAGGACTATCCAATTGCGCCCAGTGGCATTTGAGCGGCGTCCTTTGGTGATGCCCCTTTGGAAATGAGCTGTGAATGAACCTTCCCCAGACCCACTCTCAGTTACAACGGAGAAGGGTCTGGTGTCAACCAGGCTAGCAAAATGGTACTATTTGAACAAAGCAACATAATGTAATAATAATAATGCTGTATTGGTGAAATGTGCCTTAATTCAATAATGCATACAAATTCTCAATTTCTGAGTGTGTTTTGTGTTTTTTCACTGGAGAAGTGACTACATCAGTTTTCTGTTTGGCACCTTTTATCTGTGTATAGATAAATGACAATGTGCCTACTGAATTAGCTGGATATGAAATAAGTAAAAAACATTGTTCTGCAGCACCACTAGTGGTCAAAAAGTCCACAGCGTACCTTAAGTGTTTGTGTCTTGACACCTGAGATTTAAAGAAATTACACATACTTTCCTTCTGTGGGGAGCTAACCCACATCATACAGAAAACCTAAGTACTGGTATGTTTTGCCCTTGTTAGGGCCCGAGCGCCGACAGTGGCGAAGGCCCTATTGAAACTGAAGGAATTATTATTATTATTATTATTATTATTATTATTATTATTATTATTATTATTTTCTGCAAGTGAATTGGCTTTTTGAGGGGCTTAACATATTCAAAAACTCACCAAAATTGGCGGTAAATAATTGAGCCCCTGCAGTGCATTTATCGCGGACTCACGAAACTTGGTACACATATGTAGCATGTCAAGACGTACAAAAAAGCTCATTAGAGCCATACCCTAAACCCAACAGGAAGCCCGCCATTTTGAATTGAAAGTTCGAAATTTTTGGCCATTTCCACATGTCGTACTTTAACGAACTCCTCCTAGAGATTTCATCCAATCAACTTCAAATTCGGTCTGTGTCATCTTAAGATGTTAAAGATGAAATGTTATTAAAAGAAATACTTTTCGTCATAGGGCGTGGCCATGGCGGGGCGGCCATTTTGTGCGTTTTGCCACCGAAACAGGAAGTGGGTGTAACTTCACTGTACATCGTCCAACTGGCTCGAAACTTTTCATGATTCATGAGACTGTAACTCTGAGAACATTTACCCGACAAAATTTACTCAAAGTCATAGCGCCCCCTAGTGGCAACAGGAAGTAGGCCTAAAAGTCAAGGTGCTATACTTTAACGAATTCCTCCTAGAGATTTCATCCAATGGACTTGAAATTTGGTCTGTACCATCTCAACACCTTAAAGATGAAAAATTATTAAAAGAAAAAAATTTCGTCAAACGGTGTGGGCGTGGCGTTGCGGCCATTTTGAGTGTTTAGCGGTGAACGAGAAAGTGGCTGTAACTACAGTGTACATTGTCATATCTGCTTAAAATTTCACAGAATCAACAAGGGTTCAGGCCTGAGGACATCTACAGGCCAATATTTGCGTTTGGTCATAGCGCCCCCCCGCTGGCAACAGGAAATGCACCTTATTTAACATCATCCGATTTACATGAAACTTATAATGTGTGGTCGACATGTGATACTGAGCCGCCCCCTATACTTTAACCACGCCCACTTACTCAGACCCCTTTCATAACATTTCAACCATTTAAGGTAGAGTCTTGTGTGAGGTGTCGTTGAACTCAGCAGAGAGTTCCTTCTTCATTGGTGATGGTTTGGCCTGCCCCTATGTTTAAGCCACGCCCCCTTTCATACATGCTGACCCATCTAAGGTAGAGTCTTGTGTGAGGTATCATTGAACTCAGAAGATAGTTCCTTTTTAACTGGTGATTTTACAGTCTCAATGTATTTTTATTATAAACTTTGACAAAATGGAAAATTCTCTTAACAAAATTATTATTATTATTATTATTATTAATTATTAATGAAATACAGAGAAATCCCCACAGACTCCCTGCAATGATGCTAACTGGCATGTCATTGAACACAATGTTGCTCACCTTCTTCACTGGGACAGGGAGGGGCACAGTTAGGGGGAGACTGGGGTGCTGCTGACTTATTGTTGTTAAGTCTGCTAAAAGGAGCAGGGACAATGATTTAATATGAATATCTTGCTAAACGTTTCCCTGCACTGATTAAATGGTGATTAAATGTAGGCTAACACTAGTCTGTAGCTAGCTAGCTTATTTCACTATGGACATTAAGCCAACAGGTTAATACCACTCACAGACTATAGGCTACCCACCTTTCTTGCTGAAAAACTGGGTTACAGTTTGACACCCTTTCCCATGTATTTCCTCTCTCTCTTTTCTCTCTTTCCTTTTTTGAAAACCAGATTTAGATTTAACGTTACTTGGCAACATTGTGGTCACTGTAGTTCTGGCGCATCTACTGACTGCAACTAAACACCGTCACTGAGTGCGATACGGTAGGACCAAACTATTTCATGCAGATAGGTGGTCGGTCTATATGGATGTTTACTTTTTGGTCAATGGGGATATTTAACTTTTACTGCCAAAAACAAGTAAAAACAAAGATATAATTCATTTTAGTATTATATTTGAAATATATATTCTGAATGATGATGGTTTAATAATTTTATATTAGTTTTTACCTATTTTTTGGGGCCCCTGTCAGTCATGTGCCCTTGGAATTGTCCTAACTTTTCCCCCCTATACGGCTCCCCTGTCTGTGTGTTTGATATGCCCTTTTCAGTTACTTTGGTTCACTCTTTTCCTCCCACGCATGACACACTGCTGCAGCTGGCTGAAAGGACAAAATTAGGTTTGTCTGCAGGGGCTGCAGAGAAAACAAGCAGAAAACATTTGATGGAAGGTCAACCCAACGTCAGTACGATGTCCAGCATGCCGCAAGCAAAGGTTCACTCTGATCTCAAACTTCCGGACTGACTTTTGTCTAACTTTTTCTGTTTCTCTCTATGAACATGTCCTTCAAGTTACAGCAAGAGAAACAAAGCTTGCATGCATGCATGTCTATCATTGAGCGGAATAATGCATAATAGTTAATCCCTCAACCTTGTGCAAGCCCTTTCCTCAACCTAATGACACCTTTTAGTGTTTTGTTCACCATGACCATGTCCTAAACTGCATCTGTAGTTTGAGAAAGTATAGTCTATATCGATGACGTTCTCATTTATGGGATTGTTCCGCTGCCACAGGAGGTTCTGCAGGATGTCCCTCATTTTTGGCTGGATGTCCCTCACCTTCCACTTTCTTTGTGTTGCATTCTAAACTCTGGGTCGATTTGGAAAACATCCTCCGAGCTAGAACCGACAACCAAATTATATTCATCTTTTTTTTGAGTAATCATCACACACTCGACAGTCATTTTAATTCCAGAGCTTGCCTCCTTTCCTTCCCAAGTCTATTCCACAGCGCTGTGGAGATGCGACTAGAGAAAGTGTAACTAACGTAATTTACATACTGTATAAAAGAAGTGGATGTAACCACTGCAATGTCACCCATTGGTTTGTTGACTGCCGTTCTGAAGCTTTGAGTTTGGCATTTTTGCTGTAGCCATTTTTGTTTTTTGGAGCCAGAAGTGATCACATTTGCCCGGGAGGGTGGAGCAGGGGAATATCGAGTGGTGGATCTGACTAAAGTATATTTATTAAGCAGAGACATATACATGTGTAGATCCACAGGTAGTACCTGCCCTGCCTCTCTGAGCTTTGAAGCAAGAATGCTTTCTTGCATTAAGTTTAAGTCAGCCACTGTTTTGGGAGGAGTATTCAAGGACAAATTACTTCATCAAACCAGTATACTCCAAGTTTGTTCCCAATATTGGAATTATAATCATGTGTGTAATAAGCCATGCTTCAATATCAAGAAACCTTATTCATTCAACCATAAATGTAATAATATGAAAATGCTATATCCCCTGTATAGTATTTTGTTGTGGTATGCAAAACAATTCTCTGTGAAAGATGAAAGCCTTAAGCAAAACCTCTCAACCTGCACCAGGTACTTCCATTAACAGTAACTTATTGTTTGTAAGCAGCTAAAACCAAGCCCCCGTGTCTCTCTGCAAAGGAATCCCAGAATGGAAAAGTGAAGCAGTGCTTGGATAAGTTGAGATAACTTCTAGGATTTAAAGGGCATGAACTTCAGCGTACATATCAATATTTTTTCTGCTCACGAAGATTGAAATGTCAAATGCCATTAGGATCTAATGAGGGACAAGTGGGACATTATGACCGAGGGCAAAGTTGTGCCTCTATAAAAAGCAGAGCTGAACTATGTCCTCGGCACAGAGGGCAATCATTAGGCAGACAGTAGGACTTCGCTCATAATACTATTGAATATATAAAATTCTATCTTCTGTCCTGTAGATAGGTGACAATGATGGTCTAATTGCCTTTTTCACTGTTTCCCTAAGACTTTTTTCAGACAGTTTCCAGATAATGGCACATTGTGTTTTGTTAAGAAGTTTTTTTTCATAATGGAATGTGCAGTTTTATTACTGCTTAAAGGTACAATATGTAACATTTCTGCATTACAATGTCTAAAAACGACCATACCTATGTTATATATTTTTTGAGTTGTGTAGTTACACTATCCCAAATGTTTCCACCAAATGTCAAACCCAGAGAAATCTGTTATTTTATTTTCAGACAAGGGATGTTACCTTTAGTCGCCTGTCAGTGGTGTCATATAACCTTTCACCCTCTAGTTACTCGTAACTTCCGTCAAAACACGGCATCCAGATGATACGTTTGAGCGTAATTGTAAATCATACAATATTACAGAAAAAAATACTCCTAACCGTAATACAGATTTTTCTGCCACAAGGCATCATTTTGTGATTAATTACACTTTGCAACACAGTAATACAGCAGCGATCTTATTTCTTGATACATATAAATATCGATCCAGCTTACTACAATGTGTTGGTTGACAAGTAGCTAACGTTAATGCTAATGCTTGGTGGATAACATTATAGGGTTACAACATCGTTCAACACGCTCATAAAGTTATCAGTAGCATGATTGTTTTCACCACGGATAAAAGCAGCGCTGGGTTAACCCACGAATGAGTTCACCAGTAATGTTAACATTAGCTGTATAGATAGACGACTAATCTAATGCTAATTTAGCCAGCTAGCACACCCCGGTCTGTCTGCCTCACTCCCCCGGCGCAAAGAGACTTCATTCGGGATGAGAGCTGACAACACAGCCGGGACATGTAGCAATAGCCAGTTACCGTTAGCCCATAGCCAGCCAACAGCCAGCTACTATCATTACAGCAATCCATACAGTACTATAAGTACTATACAGCACTTAACTCCGGTGCCGGGTGCTTACGACGCTAACAGCAGTTTAATAAAGCATTGGGAAACAGACCATATCAGACTCAGATCCGAGTCACAACAGCGGCCATCCATAATGTTAGCTACGTCTCCGTGAGCACTACTGGTGTTCATGCCGAAAATCTCCTCCCTGCCGAATTTCTCCCCCTTTTGCGTTTAGCTGTCTTTAAAGTTAGCTAAATTAACTCGACAAAAGGTGGGTTAAGCAACAAAATGAATAGTTAAGATTAAAGAAATGTGAAGAGGGAGATTGTTCCGGGCAGCTTGGAGATGTTCTGCTGCTGCACAACGGCCATCGACCGTCCTCGCCATCCCGGCCAGAGATTCCCCCGGCAATCCCCACCCACACCCGTCTCTCAGCCTCGTTGAGTAGCTAGCTAGAGTTACAACAAACCCCGTCCGCCCGGTGTTGAAACCATCCAAAAGGTGACATTGACATGTGAAATATATTGTGATAGTCACTGTGGTTTAAGCTGCTGGCTAATGTTAGCTTGCTGGCTCACTAGCTAGGTTTAGTGAGCCAGCTAGGTATTGGTAGCTAGGTTAGCTACCAATACAGATCGAATCAAGAAAAAAGTAATTATGTTGGGGAAAATGCAGCTATTTTATTAGAATGACATGAATAAACATTACTAAACGTAATGTGAACAGATGCATTCTAACCAGCGAAGGTGTTTAACAATAAAAACTACAACTCCCATAATTCCACGCAACTTCCCAACGTCATCAAAAGTCCGTGTTTACAATCCATTGTTTTGGTTGAGAGACCCCTAGCGGCTGAAAGTTACATATTGTACGTTTAAATGAAGGGATATTAACAATGGATGTAACTACAGTATTTGTATGTGAAAGAGGTCGTTTGTAGTAATGAATCTAGAGAGAATTATCAGCTGACTCTGCAGTTCTCCTCAGCTCGTTCATGCGTTTTAGCATCTTTCAGCTCAATGATTTGGTTTGACAGCCCTCAACTTTACTGTTTTGATTCACTCCCACCACTCTCATCAGCCTACTTTTTGGCAGTAGCAGGAAGCTCTATCCAACAAAAAACCCTTTAAAAAACCATTGTACTCTACCTGCCCAGACCAAAAGTTAGACAGAGTGATAATATGTCAGCGTTGTGTTCACAGCTAGTTTCTACTGCCCCAAAGTGGCCAAAAAAGGCACAAAACCCTAACATAAATATGGAACCTGCAAAGGAGGCAGTTAATCTTTTAATAACATGTTTGATTTAAAACGCACACACTACACACACCAAACTACTTTTTTGGGACATTGAAAGATTGCAACAAGCCGTCCAGCCCATACAACCACACAGGTCGCTTGTTCCTACCCTATAATACGACACACAGGAGTGTTTCCTAAATTAGCGCCACTATGGCAGCAGATCAACATATCCTCATACCTAAACGTAATGGTCACAGTTTTTAAACATGTAGTTAACACTGTAAAACAGTTACAGTTAGATTAGATTAAGGAGACAAAACTACTTGATTAGGTTTAGGAAAAGATTGTGAACATGACATACTGTAACTACAAGGTAACGTTATATACGTTAAAGTTAAAATAAGTCAACTTTGACTTTTAGTTTTCTCACGGGACACGAACAGCCGTCTCCTGGGTGAAAGTACTATTTGTATGACCCGTCCATCCTCCCTGACCTCCTCCCTACACAGACTTTGGCGTCACCTGACCTCCTTCATTCCCGTCATCATTACTACGCCCACTAGAGGCCTTCGCCACTATAGCGTAAATATCGGTTGCAATAAGATGCTTGTACAAAGACTTGTACAAAGTTTGATCTGTTATAGAGAGAGAGAGAGAGAGAGTGAAAAAAAATTAAAATACAATTGTGGAGATGTAAAACAGGTCAAAGGAACAGCCAAAGAAGTCAACTTAGCCAAAGTCCTTGGGCGAAAGATGGAATTGTACTGTGGAGGAACAGAAGAGGAGGACGCGAGAGAATGGAGACATAAAAAGAACATAGGGCTGTTGTACAAGTGCGTGGGCAGTAAAATAAAGAGCTAGACTTCACCATTTCAAAGTAAAATGTCACATTGATTTCTCATTCCAACCCCAATATGCTTGTGTATGGTAGAATTTACTTTACAAACTGATAGAGCTGATGTATACGTTAGGTCAAGGTATCCACAAAAACGTCAAACTTAGTGTAAAGAGTGATGATTCATCAGATAGATTTTATAGGTTTGTGACCCATTTTCCCCACTTTCCCCCCCCAGCAAAACTCCTTTCTCCTCTCTTCTTCATCCCATCCCTCATTATGTTGTCTACACATTGTGCTAGTAATTCCTTCACGTTGCATTTGCACAAAGTTCCTTCTTCTTCTGTTGTTCTCCACGGCTCGTCTAATTAATTTACAGTAGCTTGCTAAAAAGAAAAAATGTTTTAGTTTCTCTCATGAGGCAGCACATAATGGGTCAAGTACACCAATGTCATGATCATCAATAAAAACACGGGGCATTTATTGAGGTAACTGAAATATGAAAACAGAAACGTGTGGTATTGAGTTATAGCATATAGTGCCTGTGGGATTTGTAATGTTCTGGAAATAAAGTAAATAAAAGGCACAACGTATAGGAATTATTAATGAAAAATAAATCTTTCTTCAGGCAATATTTGCCAATTAGGAGTTATGGTGCACTACCTCACTGCAGCATTCAATAATCCTGGAACTTTGTGATTGTGAAACAAAGCTCTGGCTGCATCCAAATCTATAGGTGGTACACAGTAGCACACTGCAGTCAACCAGATGGATCTGAAACCATGCAGGATTTTGCAATTGAATGTGATAGAACACCCTGCTCTCTTTGTGGCTTGACATGCCAGTAGAAATGATGATCCGCACACTTCAGAGTCCAGTCTGAGCGCAGCAATAAAGAGACATGGCTGAGCTGCTGGTGGGTTTTCAGTTGTCATATTCTGTTGAGAACAGGTGAGGCTCATTGATTGTGTGTGTTCCAAAAGTTGTTTCTTGCCACATAAAGACACTGTTCACTACCACCATTACACACACTCTACCATAGCACCTTATCATGGCCATTGCATCACTAAAATGTCCCTCGGGATGAATAAAGTATCTATCTATCTATCTATCTATCTATCTATCTATCTATCTATCTATCTATCTATCTATCTATCTATCTGCTCACTGCAGGGTATTGTAAACAAGGTCCTCTTGTAACACACACAGCTCAGAACATGCTTATAATAATAGAAAGTGAATAGAAAAATAAGGATAAAACACAGATGAGCTGCTGATTATGCACCATACTGCCTCAAGATGTTTAGTCTGATTGTCACACATTCTGATTCAATAATCATGCATATAAATTCCCAGATTTAGAAGAAAAATAAAATCTAACAAAAAAACAGTCCTAACAACCGGTTACATCACCCTGGTAGCTTGTATCACCCACCCTGAGGAGCATGAACACAGGTTTAAAGTTTGGAGCAGCACATACTGTATCTGCAGGAACTCTGGGGCAGACCTGCTGTTAAGGGTGAATCCTCTGAACCCACAGGCTGTCAGCCAGGTTCGGTAGAGATACTGTGGGTGCAAGCCACTATGGATAACTTTTCCTCACAAACGAATACTCAATGTCCTTCTGTCTGGCAGAAAATTATTCCACTGGTTGCCAGACACATTACTATACGACTCCCCTCTAAGCCTGATGCCCCCTGTGGTGGAAGTTTTCTTGTTAGCAGCAGGAGTGTGGATTTAAAAAACACAAGAATTGAAACTAATAAAGATTTACTGAGAATTAAACCAAAGTTTGGTCTTTGAGTATTTATTTACATTTGCAAATGCAGAGAAAACTGTTTCACAGGTACTCATGGCACATCTGAAAGGGTCTTCTGACCAAGCCAACAAATCCATACATCTATATAGTAGAAACTCCCTTAACCCATCCCAATACAGGATATCTTTAGCAGCTTCATAGATGAAAAAACACCATAAACAGTCATAATGACTTTACAACCTTCCCCTCTGCTCCTGTTTCCCAACTAAACACCGGTGTAGCTTAGGAGACAGAAAAGGAGACACAGTTCAAATGTTATGGCCCTCTTCACCCTTATCTGCTAAAAAGGAGAGACTGAGTTCTGAAAACGAAGAATAGCTTTAACAAAGAATAGCTTCAACTAGGCTCAAGGTTTTACGACGCCAGTTGCTTCTCCTTGAAGTCCTAGAGTTTACACAAAATTAAAGAATATAAGAGAACTCTTGTAAAATATATAAGAGAATCTTGTAGGATATTAAACTATTAATACACATATACATATATAAGAGAGTTAGTAAACTAAAACTAGCAGTTGCAGTGCAAAATTAAATATTTCATGTGCTTTTTCAGTCACTTTTCAAATTCCTATCCCTATACACATTACTCTAGGCCATTCTTCTTTCAGGTATAATTCTAATTCCCTTACAAAAACATTGAGCGTATTTCTTAGTACATGTCATAATCTCTCCAATGGCAAGATGGACATACATTTTTCATACCACATTGTAATATTAGGAGGATCTTCGTCTAACCATTTATGTAGTATTGTGAGGCATGCAGCATACAAAGCAACTCTAAGAATGTACCTGTACCTACGATCACAATTGGTATCCAGTCCCAGTACAAAATGGTATGGATTTAATGGAATATCAAGCCCAAAAATGTTCTTAATCTCATTTTGGACCGATAGCCAAAAACTTGAGATTCTTGGACATGACCACATTAGATGTCCATAAGTGCCACAGCTATTTTTACATTTCACACATGATGAGCACATAGGGTCATATTTACATCGAATAGCAGGGGTAACATGCAGTCTGTGGATAATCTTATATTACTCATAGGATTTATTAGAGCATGTAATGTTCTTTGCATTCAACAAGATCCTTTTCCACATCCCCTCATCCAGTTGGGAACCAAAATATTCACCCCAAGAAGTTTTACTATTGATCGTAGGGATATTGACAAACATTTGAGAGTAAATATAACTCAATACTTTCTTCTTTAAAGAAGAAGCCTTTAACAGTATATTTTCAAGTGGATTCTTATTCAAGCCACTCATATATGTTGGTATAGAATGGATATAACTCCTAAACTGTAAATAACAGACAAATTGTGTTTGAGGGAGCTCAAATTGTTTTAAAACCCACATCTAAACAAAACAATTCAAAGTCAGGATTGCAAACAATAGGCGCCAGAGCAGAGAATTGATTTTTAATCCCAAAGTGTCCACGTACTTGATTCCATGTTTTAAGGTTATTTCTAACAATAACATTATCTTTCATTCCCTGTAGTGAGATTGCATTATTTATAAAGGGCATATCTGACAGAACCGGTTCACATCCGCTATTTTCCAAATCCAGAAATGTGGAATTAGCATCATTATTTAACCATTCAGTAATATATCTTATATTGTGTATATTATTATATTATTGTGAGGCCCAGTGATAATACATTATATTTGGCAATGCTAACCCCCCTTTGTCCCTTGGTAAGTGCAGTTTCTCCAATTTAAATCTTGGGCGCTTGCCCTTCCATACAAATTTACTTATCAAACTATGTAGTGATTTAAAAAACTTAACTAGAACATAATTGGGTAGCATCTGCAATGGATATAATAGCCTGGGTAAGACATTCATCTTAATAATGGCAACTCTGCCAAGTAATGATATTAACAAAGGATTCCATCTTTGAAGATTTTTTCTAATTTCATTCACCACTGTGTCTAAATTCATTTTTACCATATCATCAAAATTACAGCAGACATTAATTCCCAAGTATCTAAACCCATGAGGAGACAACTGAAAAGGAATGTAACCCGATAGGTCAGAACAAGTCTAGCGGTAAAGCTAATGATTTTCCATAGTTGACTTTATAGCCAGAGAACACCCCAAACTCATTTATTATCTGGACAACAGCTGAGACGGAGGAAATGGGATTGTTCAAAAATAAAAGAACATCATCTGCATACAGTGAAATATTGAACTAAGGAACTAGATCTAATCCTCTCCGCCAAAGGTTCCATTGCTAATGCAAATAATAAAGGAGATAAAGGGCATCTTTGTTTGGTACCTTTACTTATAGAGAAAGGAGAAGACATTACCCCCATAATAGAAACTGATGTGGTGCAGAATATAACAATTTAACCCATTCAATAAACCCGTCTCCAAAAGCATACTCCTTTAAAGTTTTAAACAAATAATCCCACTCTATATGATCAAATGCTTTTTCAGCATCTAAAGATACCACCAATGCATTAAGTTTCTGGATTTTAACATACTGTAAAATACCTAATAATCTCCTAATGTTTGAATATGATTGCCTGTTTTGGACAAAGCCAGTCTGGTCATGTCCCACAATTTTTGGTATAATATAATTAATCCTAGTAGCAAGAAGTTTAGCTAAAATTTTACAGTCTGTGTTTTGAATACTTATTGGTCTATAGGATTCAGGATATTCTGGGTCTTTGTTTTCCTTTAGTATCATATTAATTGTAGCCAATTGCAATGATTGAGGAAGCTTTTTGATTGACAAAGAGTGTTAAAACATTCTAGTAATTAGGGGAGAGAGAATACCTTTAATCGTTTTATAAATCTCTGGGGGGAGACTATCTGGTCCACAGGCCTTTCCAGATGCTAAGGTGCCTATCACCTCCTCAACTTCCATACAAGATATAACCATATCACACTTAATCCTATCTTCATCAGATACCTTAGGAAGTTTTATACATTGAAAAAAATCATTAATTTTATCATCCATGCCCACTGTTTTTGATGTATACAAAGATAAAAAATTCATTAAATACATTAGCAATTTCAATGTTTGTATAATGCAGCTTCCCATGGTTGTCCTTAATTTTATTAATGGATTTGTTTGAAGCTGTGTTACTTATAAGATTAGCTAAATACCTCCCTGATCTATTAGCATATTCGTATATCTTGTGTTTTTGTCTAAATAAACCCTTTTCTGCATTCTGAGATAGGAGTGTGTTTAGGGAAGTTCTAGTTCTTATAACTTCATGCCAGTTCGCTTTACAGCCATTGCGTTTATGCTCAGATTCAGCTTTTTGTAATTCCAACTCAAGACGTTTCTGTTCTTTCAACTTTTTTTTCTTTTTTGCTGAACAATATGATATAATAATGCCCCTTAAATAAGCCTTAGTTGTTTCCCATAAGTTTGATGGATTTGTGTATTCATTATCGTTCTCCTGGATAAATATTTTTAATTCTTTTTGAGCCATGGAACAAAAATCTGGGTCGGATAATATAGACCTATTACATTTCCAGCTGTGTCTGTTTAAATTATTATATGAAATGTACATACCCAAAAAGACTGGAGCATGGTCTGATATATGAATAAATCCAATATTAAATTTTTCGATTTGTTGTATAGAGGATTGTGGAACAAGAACAAAGTCAATTCTAGAGTAAGACTTGTGGGGATTAGAGTAAAATGTCGCATTTGCTTATTACACCTACCCTTTTTACATTCTATTTTTTATTTTTTTATTCTTAGATCCCTCAGGACTCGACCCAAAAGACTTCAGACTTGACTTGCGACCTGGGTGACCAGATGAGAATGGGTAAAATTCGGGACGGGACGAGACGGGGAGGGGGGACACAAATTTCAAAACTCCGCACCAAAATTATTTATTATTTTTATTCAGGAATTCAACTGTCTGTCATGTAAACCCGAAAATACAAATAAAAAAATCATTAAAATCATGAACTCAAGTGTCATTATGAAACAAATAAAACAAACACAATGACAACATCCAATCCAATCACTCCTTCTCGTGGCTGCCTGCACTTGCACTTTCCCATGGCTGAAACTTGCGCTCTCTTCATCTACTCTATAACATAAAAAGGGGACAAAAAGGTTGTATTTTTTGTAATTAACCTTTGGTTAAATATTTCAACCCCAGACTGTGGTGTCCCTCAGCTGTGATGCCACCCCGTTGTCTCCCAACGGGGATGGGGGCTTTTATTTTGGAGACGAGGAGGGTCGAAGGCAGAGCGCCCCAGACCATCTGCCGGACCGGGAGCTGGCTGCAGGACGACTCAATCACCATGAACAGTTTTTAATGTTCTATCAGCCTATAACTACTTGAGAGTCTACTCTTGAGACTTTGCTCTAATTTTCGACCCAAAAGACTTCAGACTTGACTCGGACTCGAGTTTCGAGACTTGTCAACAACCTGTTTTCATGCAATTATTGCTTTTTAAATCAAAATTTATTAATGTATTTCTATTTTCTTTTACTGGTGCATATACGTTGGGGAAACGAATAACGAGCTGCATGTCCCCTGTCCTTTGCCATAATGTGCAACGTAACGCATGCGCTATGCCTTATGTGCGCACACTCAGAGTTGTGCCTTTTGTCATTAGTTTTGATTTCAATAACTTGCATAATTGATCCCGTGGATGATTTGTAGGCTACTAAGTGAACAAGGTGTACCCGGTCCACCAAACACTTGGCCGTCTTGACTGTCTTAATTCTGCACACATTTCTATTACTGTAGTCCTATTTACTATTTCATTATTTGCGTGGCGCAGCGGATCCGTGCGCACTGTCACTTGCCGTGGAGATGCTGGCCTCACTAACCTCTCCTCCTCTGAGTTGGATCTCCCTCGCGCTGGACTCAGTTTCACTGAGCGTACTAACACTTAAAATGAATAAATGACATTACTTCAATGAGTTCAAACTGCTTATTGTGCGTAATTTGGACTGAGACTGAGATGCATGTTGTTCTGTAACTGGTGTGGCGCTGCCACTATTCTCTTGATTTCCACTTCGACATTAGACATTTTTTTGAGTGAAAGAGACGTTACATTTAGCATATATTGTCACAGGTAACAAGCTAACTATCGCAAAGTGTTGTGCTAATGCTGGGAACAGGCACATTGTATCTTTATAGTTGTATCCATATGATGTGACAGACTTAGGTTAATATTTCATCAGGTTCGAGGGCTAGAGGGATGTGTTAAGTAGACCCCATAAAGTTATCCTACAACTGATTTTGATACTGTATTGTATGGATGGTAGTTACAGGACATGCTTTGAATTCATAAGATTTAACAATACAATGTTAGGGTAATTACTCTCTTTGGGGTTGTCTATAGCCTCGTTTCCAACAAGCAGTCCGGTTCAGTTCATCACATATTAGAACGGCAATTTTTGCGTTTCCATTGTCAAAAGTTGTGGATGGTACCAATAGAACTGCTCCATTCCGTCCTGTTTTTTTTCCTGTTAACCCTCTGTTGTGGTACCCAGCACACTGATCCAATTTAAAAAGGTGGAGCTAGAAACACTGCACTCAGTGATTGATGCAGCTGTTCCTCTGCATCATCAGTGAAAAGGAAATACTGCGAGAGCTGAATGGAGCATTAAGGAAAAAAAAATTTTTTCAGCCCGTTTCTCAGTACATGGCTGTCCACAGCTCTCCTACAAACGCAAAACAGATCTAGTGTTTAGGTACATGTCCATACAGGTTACCTATGGTTTCTAAAGGTACTATACCGAAAGTGTTTGATGGAAACGCAGCTTTTCTGGATAGGTTGGCTTGGGAGGGCAGCAATATGGGAGCAGTCCCTATCTCCTATAGATGCTGAATTAATTTCAACAAGGCAGCAGTTCCCTACCTTGTACGTGTTTCAGATTCTACTCATGTTTATACTTTACATGGTTTGAAATCTAACTGATAAGACTACAAGGAGGCAATTAATAAACTATAAAGTGCTTTGGATAAAGCAGTCAGCTATGTCTTTTTCTCAGTGTTCTTTAATGTTTTGTCACATTAGTCAAATGCAAAAGCGTAGCAGAGGCCTGGGGGCAATTAATGGAATAAGAAGACAGCACTAAGGGACTCAGGACATTTACCTGGGGGGGCAGGCAAAGTGGATCTACTGATCGCTGTGGATTACTTTTTTTTCGTGTCATTGGATTACGGCAGAATACGGATCTTTTTTCTTAACGTGACTTAATGTTTTCTGGTGTGATTGCGCTTCGTTTCTGCGTTTGGAGAGGCATCTCAACAGACTGATTGTTCACTGTTACATTTGAGTTGAATTTAAGTGTCGGGCATTTCCAAGACAGCCGTGCCACGATTGGATTTAATAAGGGCAAATTTGTAACAATGTAATTTAAAATCTGCTTTAAAAATAAACATATGTTTATTTAGCATGTTTGTTTTGTCCATATGTGCTCGTGCTGTGTTCCCTAAGTGGTAGGCCAGGTCTCAGCTGCTACAATGAGTTTTATTTAGTTTTTCCCCTTCCCTGGCTCGAATGTCAAATTCCGCTTATGCCTGGAGGGGGAATTAAGTCCTGTAGAACAACTGGAAAACTGCACACTACATCAGGCAGGTCTCATTATTGGCGTTTTTCCACTACATGGTACCTGCTCGACTCAGCTCGGCTCGACCGCGGTATCCCGTCCTCCTTTTTCCATTGCAGATTTAGTATCACCTTTTGCCCTTTTTAGTATCGCCTCTTGGAACCTTGACGGAGGTGATACTAAAAAAAGTACCTGTTGGCAGGTACCAGGTACTTTTTTTCATAATGGAAAACCAAAAAAGGCGAGTAGAGTCGAGCTGAGTCGAGCAGGTACCATGTAGTGGAAAAACGCCATATCAGTAGTGAAAAAACGCCATATCAGTGGCACAACAACTGCTGTGACATAGGGCCACCGATACATTCCTACTTTAAACATAAGATCAAACATCTTACCATCATTCATACGAAATTAAATAAAACCTTCTACACTAGATGCCTAGTGCCTTCTCCAGGTAGGGAATGAGTCCTTACCCCAAGTGAAGGAGTTCAAGTACCTTGGGGTCTTGTTCGCGAGTGAGGGGACAATGGAGCGGGAGATTGGTTGGAGAATCGGCACAGCAGGTGCGGTATTACATTCAATTTATCACACCGTTGTGACGAGAAGAGAGCTGAGCCAGAAGGCAAAGCTCTCAATCTACCGGTCAGTTTTTGTTCCTACCCTCACCTATGGTCATGAAGGCTGGGTCATGACCGAAAGAACAAGATCCAGGGTACAAGCGGCCGAAATGGGTTTCCTCAGGAGGGTAGCTGGCGTCTCCCTTAGAGATAGGGTGAGAAGCTCAGTTATCCGTGAGGAGCTCGGAGTAGAGCCGCTGCTCCTTTGCATCGAAAGGAGCCAGTTGAGGTGGTTCGGGCATCTGGTAAGGATGCCCCCTGGGCGCCTCCCTAGGGAGGTGTTCCAGGCACGTCCAGCTAGGAGGAGGCCTCGGGGGAGACCCAGGACTAGGTGGAGGGATTATATCTCTAACCTGGCCTGGGAACGCCTCGGGATCCCCCAGTCGGAGCTGGTTAATGTGGCCCGGGAAAGGGAAGTTTGGGGTCCCCTGCTAGAGCTGCTACCCCCGCGTCCCGACCCTGGATAAGCGGATGAAGATGGATGGATGGACTAGATGCCTATCTGACAGTGCTATAGCTAAATTTAAGGAAGATATTCCAACAGCACTTAACTCAACATTGTGCTTTAATATAACAGAGGACCTTTATGCTAACTTTAGTCCCTCCCAAATTGATAATTTTGTAGACGGTGCTACGGCCTGCCTACAGACAACTTTAGACTCTGTTGCTCCCCTCAAAAAGAAGATGATGAAGCAAAGGAAACTAGCACCTTGGTATAACTCCCAAACTCGCAAATTAAAACAAATCTCACGAAAACTTGAAAGTAAATGGCGTTCCTCCAAATTGGAAGAATCTCGTTTGGTTTGGCAAGACAGTCTGGAAACATATAGGAAGGCCCTCAGAAATGCCAGATCAGACTATTACTCAACACTAATAGAAGAAAATAAGAACAACCCAAGGTTTCTTTTCAGCACTGTAGCCAGGCTGACTGACAGCCACAGCTCTATTGAGCCATCTGTTCCCCTAGCTCTTAGTAGTGACGACTTCATGAGTTTCTTTAATGATAAAATTATAACAATTAGGGATGGAATTCATCACCTTTTGCCCTCAACTTCTAACGGTTCACTTTTGAGTGCAGGAGTGCTAGAAAGAACGACAGGACCTGACATATACTTAGACTGCTTTTTTTCCGATAGACCATCAACAATTAATGCTAAAGGTCTCTTCAGCAAAGCCATCTACCTGTCTATTAGACCCCATCCCAACGAGGCTACTTAAAGAAGCGTTATCTGTGGTTAACACTTCATTACTAGATATGATCAATATGTCTTTATTAACAGGTTATGTACCGCAGTCATATAAAGTAGCTGTGATAAAACCTCTTTTGAAAAAACCCACCCTCAATCCTGAGGTCGTAGCCAACTATAGACCTATATCGAATCTTCCCTTTCTCTCCAAGATCCTTGAGAAAGTAGTTGCTAATCAGTTATGTGACTTTTTACGCAGGAATAGTCTATTTGAGGACTTTCAGTCAGGATTTAGAAAGCATCATAGCACAGAGACGGCACTGGTGAAAATTACTAACGACCTTCTAATTGCTGCTGACAAAGGACTTGTCTCCATACTTGTCTTATTAGATCTTAGTGCTGCATTTGACACTATTGACCATACCATCCTTTTACAGAGACTGGAACATTTAGTTGGCATTAAAGGAATCGCACTAAGCTGGTTTAAGTCCTATTTCTCTGATCGATCTCAATTTGTTAATATCAACGATAAATCCTCCAAGTACACTTAAGTCAGCCATGGCGTTCCTCAAGGCTCGGTGCTTGGACCAATCCTTTTCTCCTTGTATATGCTTCCTCTAGGCAATATTATTAGGAAACACTCAATTAACTTTCACTGTTATGCGGATGACACCCAATTATACCTATCAATCAAGCCAGACGAGACCAGTCAGTTAGCCAAGCTTCAAGTATGCATTAGGGATATCAAATCATGGATGACCTACAATTTCCTGATGTTAAACTCAAACAAAACTGAAGTTATTGTGCTGGGCCCTAAACACCTCCGAACATCTCTATCCCAAGATATAATTACTCTAGATGGCATTGCCATGGCCTCCAGCACTACTGTCAGAAATCTAGGAGTTATTTTTGATCAGGATATATCCTTTAACGGCCACTTAAAACAAACCTTAAGAACAGCCTTCGTAACATTGCCAAAATTAGGAACATCCTGTCTCAAAACGATGCTGAAAAACTAGTCCATGCATTTGTTACTTCCAGGCTGGACTATTGCAACTCCCTATTATCAGGATGCCCAAATAAAACTCTTAGGACTCTCCAGCTGATCCAGAATGCTGCAGCGCGTGTTCTGACAAGAACTAAGAGGGGAGATCATATTTCTCCTGTGTTGGCTTCTCTGCATTGGCTTCCTGTAAAATCCAGGATTGAATTTAAAATACTTCTCCTGACCTACAAGGCTCTAAATGGTCAAGCACCATCATAGCTTGAAGAGCTCATAGTTCCTTATTGTCCCACTAGAGCACTGCGCTCCCAGAATGCAGAGTTACTTGTGGTTCCTAGAGTCTCTAAAAGTAGAATGGGAGCCAGAGCATTTAGCTATCAGGCTCCTCTCCTGTGGAACCAGCTCCCAGTCTGGGTTCGGGGGGCAGACACCGTCACCACCTTTAAGAGTAAACTTAAAACTCTCCTCTTCGATAAAGCTTATAGTTAGGGAGTAAGGAGTTGCAGCGTTCGCCTAGACCGGCGAGGGAAGGTGTGTAGGGGGAAGGTGTGTAGCCACAGTCATGACGCACCGCCTCCCTATTTCAGCTTCTCTTCATAGAAAGCCTACTATATTTAGGGTATGAGGAGTCACAGCGTTAGCTTAGACCGGCGAGGATGGGTGTGTAGCCACAATCATGGCGCACCCCGACCCATCTCTGCTTCTCCACATAGAAAGCTTACATATACTTAGGGAGTAATGAGTCACAGCGTTAGCCTAGACCGGCGGGGGGAAGGAGTGTAGCCACAATCGCGGAACACAGCCTCCCTATCTCCCCTTCTCTGCAGCTCTTAGTTATACAGTTATAGTTCTAGACTACCAGGGTACCTCCTAGGACACACTGAGCTTCTCCCTCCTCTCTCTTTCCATCTGTGTGTATTTGTGTCACAGAAATGCTTATTACTAACATAGCTCCGGGGAGCTTATTCCCCGCAGTCCTTATGTTCTTTTTCCAACTATAGAATATATCTACCTATCATATAATCAATAATATAGTGAGAGTAGAGAGAGGCAGGAAGTACAGCCCGTTCCGGCAGGGGAGAGTTCAAGCCCGATCCGGCACCTCTCTTTAGCCTGCCTCTCTTAGTTATGCTATTATAATTTTAGACTGCTGGGGAATGTCCTTCCTCCCTATGACACAATGAGCTGCTCTTTCATCTCTCTACCTTTTATGTGCATCCTTCTCCCAGAAATGCTTGTTACTAACCTAGCTCTGGGGAGTTTACTCCCCGGAGTCCTTATGTTTCTTCTTCACCCAGAATATCGCCTTGGATTAGGGTGGCACCTAGACCTGGGTTTTGGGTGCAGCTGTCGCTGTGGACCTACTACACCCTGCTATGCTCTGAGATTCCCTGCAGTGTCCGGCTGCGTCCTTGCGTCCTACCGCGTCCACCCATGCTGTGCTGTCCCACATTACACCCCGTAATGCCCTGCTGTGCCCTACTATGACATGAACTACTACGACTACCATTGTAGTCACTGTTCCATTATCTTTATTGTGACTATTACTGCCACTGTTCATCACACCCCCAACCGGCACCGTCAGACACCGCCTACCAAGAGTCTGGGTCTGTCCGAGGTTTCTTTCCGAAAGGGAGTTTTTCCTCGCCACTGTCGCAATAACTACCACTAATGCTTGCTCTTGAGGGAATTATTGTAATTGTTGGGGCTTTGTCTTACTCTGTCTGTAAAGTGTCTCGAGGTAACTCTTGTTATGATTTGATACTATAAATAAAACTGAATTGAATTGAACTGAATTGAAATTCATTCTTACATCACAGAGAATATACTTTCTTTAGTTATTGTGTGATAATTATATCGACACTCAATAAATCCCTTCCTGATAAATATATTTTCAATCACTGACATCTTATATTGATTCCAGCTACTTTTAGGAGTCACTCATTCACTACTCTCTACAAAGTGCACTAAATGAGTGCACTAAATTTCAGTCAGAATTCAGACAATGAAATAAAATAGCGGACAGTAATTATAGTGAACTATACAGTATAGCCAGTGCTGGGAAGTAACGGAATACATGTACCGGCGTTACATATTCAGAATACAAATTATGAGTAACTGTATTCCGTTACAGTTACAATTTAAATAGTTGGTATTTAGAATACAATTACATTGTTGAAATCAATGGATTACATGACAATACTTCTCTGTTTCACGAGTTTATTCACTCTCGCAACTCCATGCATTTCCCAGAAGCCCCAATATGAAAAAGAAAAAGTGAGCTATTTGCGTGATCACTGATAGAGGTAGAGATGGCACAACAGAGCCAGGGCAGGAATGCGTTTCTATCTTGGAAATTCAAACAGCATTTCACATTAAATAAAGAGAAGGGAGAACGAAATATAACTGTGCAGTGCAACCATTGCTTGCCATCAACCAACTTCCTTTCAGCATCCAAATTCTTCCACCTCCAACCTGAAGAAGCATCTTAAAGTAAGTTTTTGTTTTAATTAGCCAAGGGTAGTCGTCTGCTGTAGTTTTACTGGTCACCTTGCTATTTTTAGTTGACGTATGACTTTACATTCTCCTACGTGCTGATTTACTATCCCCAGAGCCGTTGAAAGACTAGCCCCGTTTGACATGTTAGCTAACATTAGCTAAAATTAGCTCGTGGTAGCTTAGACTGCGTTAGATTTGTGTAGTATGCAGTTCGGGACTACAAATACAACAATCTATCTGCTTGTTTAGGTACACATTCAGCCAGTTGGAACAGAAGAACACACCAGAATAGGCCTGTTTTGCATTGGTACACTTATACTTTATACTACTTCTACTACCTGTTTATGAGGCCAAAGAAAGAGAGGCATAGAAGGAAAGAAATGGACGAGGTAAAATGAGAGGAGGCAGTGATGTGAAGCCGCCAGCAGCAACAGTCAGGTTTTAGAAGTTGAAAGAGGACCCTACATTTCTTGCATTCCAGTGTCAAACACTAATTGGCTCTTCTGTCTAAAAACTGTTATATTTGCTTATTATACTCCTTAAAAAAAAGTCCTTAAAGTGGAGTTCTCAGGATGCTCATTATTTTTAACAAAAAGATCAAGTAACAAGTTAATAGGATTAAAGGATTCTACAGTAGAGGGCCAACGCCTGGCCAACTTCTGTGTTAGCCTCTGCATCACTGCTTTTCATTGCTCAGTGTATTTGCTTATAGGTTTAGTTTAAAAGGTCTTTTTGTAAAGCTAAAAAAATGATAATGTTTTGTTTTCTGTCTATATTTTAAGATAACCAGATATCCACTTCTGTACTGGCTGAAAAACACCTGAACACCTCCTTATTTCAACCAAAATAAACAACAATGATTATTTTGGCAGCAACGACTACAGCTCCTATGAGGCTTTGAAAGTGTCTAATACTTTGTATTCAGCTTTCTTGCAACGTCTCACATTTCACCTGTAACATCTTGCTTACAAGGCCAAGCAGCGAAAGCAGTATGTCAGCAGCACAACAGTCAGTGTCCACACTGGATCTGTTCAGCCACAGTACTGCTAGGCACTCTAAGCACACAATACAAAATCAGGTACCTAAATCAATCTGCCTAAGAGGTGAAAAATGAGTTGAAAAACACATCTGAAACATGAAATATGATGTAGATGAGATTTGAGACTCCAGTGATTTAGCATTGCACTTCCAATAAGTCACAACAGATGAGCTCTAAAACACCAGATTCTACATCTCCCATAATGCACCTCAATGGTAGAAACCCTGGTGACATAAGAAGGGGTATTTTCTAAAATTAATGCAGAGCCACGAAACACATTACACAACTGTTTCTGAGAAATATCTCTGTGTTGTGCTCCTTTACAGTATGTTTTACTGCCAATATCTTGCAGTTATGATGAGAAAATCTCACAGATTGCCACATTAACAAGGGAAATAAAAACTGTGCTTTGTAATCCGTGTAAAGCAAATGCCCACTGGAACACCCTTCATAGTTTAGCTGCTGTTCCCATAGATATAATACTGTTTTATATCTATGGCTGTTCCTCACTGCTCTGCCAGCCGAAATGGTGATCCCATTGGCTCACAGTAATGGAAGGGGGACTGGAGTTTTCATTTCCAAGTCTTGTATTGTTAGGTCAGGTCTGAATTTAAAAGCATCTGCACCAAAGCTGAGAGGACATTACCTTACGGTTAGGTTAACAAGTATGATTAAGTAGAGGACATCTGCAACAGCTTGCTTTGTATAATCCAGTATTGTTATTCAATTTACTAAAAAGGAACAAAATGTACAGCACATGTTCAGTCAGGAACACTTATCATTAAGTTAATACCATTATTGTGAAAAGCTTGTAAATTAGTCACTGACTCTTCCAAGGACAACCATTAGAGCTCAGTAGTTGCATATAATATAAAATACATAATGTAATGTGATAGGACTACAGAAATATTAAGTATGTTGACTAATGAGGTGGAGGTGCTGGTGGAGAGCAAGCAACCAGTCGACAACATGGTGTAAGCAGCAAATGCAGGGATTAATGAGGGGCTGACAACTTTAATGGACTGTGAAAGGCTGAAGCGCAAAACCTGGTGTTAGGTTGGTTTAGCTGACAATCAGTTGATGACTGTGTGTGTGTGTGTGTGTGTGTGTGTGTGTGTGTGTGTGTGTGTGTGTGTGTGTGTGTGTGTGTGTGTGTGTGTGTGAGGTAACTCACTTGAATAAATGGGAACAGGAGGCCCACAGCAAAGTTGGACAGCCAGTTAACTGTGCCAGCAATCATGAAGGCAGCAGGTCGGTAGGATTGTTCAAACAGTTCCCCGGTCAGAACAAAGGGGATGCCACCTGACAAAGAAGGGAGAAGATCATTAGTTACAACATACCAATGACAGCAAATAACAGAAACAAAACTTCACTCTGAGCATTATTCTGTGCTTACAAACTACAAAAGAAAATAATTGCTCATTGTTTTGCTCCTACTGCAGGTAAACATGTTTAATTCAGATAAGGCACAGTTAAAATAAATGTGATGTCATTATTAAGTGATATTTTCTCATTTTTCTTGTCCTCTTACCACATAGTGTAATGAACAGCAGTGCATGTCTAACACCATATAGCATCCTCCTGCTAAATTCCCACAACACATAATCCCTTCTATCAGAAAAAAAGCTCATATTAGCATTTAATGGCCACTTTAAAGATACAATCAGCAATTTATTTGACTGAATTGAAATCTTGAGTATGTCCATGTTGAGTTTGACTCATGTGGATACACACTTTTCAAACTTTCTTTGACTGTTACTGTAGAATGTCGTTGTAATTCACTCCAGAAAAAAACAAAAACGTAATATACAAAAAATAAATTCAAGCTGTGCTAATAATTTAGGACTGTAAAAATAAAAATGATAATTTGTAATAAATACTTAAACAATTCAGTTTGTAAATAGAGCCATGAGTAATGTTACTATGTTTCAATAAGGGCTGACATACCACAGTTTAAACATTTTAATATGTTGGAAGTCAAAATTCCTCTGGCCTCTCCCCGGGTACAATGTGCAACCAACATTTTCAAACCGCCGAGACCAGATGTTGACATTTGGATGTTTTGATGGGCAATGACATCCAACTATGAGGCTGAAATTTGAAAACTTGGCCCACTGAGTTCAAATCTAAAAGTAGTTCATCTTGACAGATTATTGCAAGATCAGTGGAGAGCACGGGGCAGTCATTCGAAATACATATTCTCAAGTTAGGAGTAAGGAACAATGCTGCTGCTGTCTCATTTAGCTGTCTAAAAAAAAAACTGATTGATTTATTTTTCTTTTCTCTTCCCCCTAAAGTTGCATTTGGGTGTTTACTTTTGACAATAATTAAAACAAATTCTCAACACAAACCCAAGAGTTTACTGAATAATAAAAAGTTCTCAGTTCACAGTTAGTCTTAAAGCAACAGTAATACGTTGGAAGAACGTTTTCAGCTTTTAAAGGACTGTGGAGGCCCATTTTGAGACTTTTTGAGATTTGTGGGCACTTAATCAGGGAGAGTGGCTTTAAGCTGAGTGATTAGGTGTTTCTTACCTCAGTGATCATTTCCATTGAATCAGGTTTTTGGAGCAAGTAGTGATTAACTATAACTAATTACTTTTTTAAAGTAACGTTCCCAACACTGCTGATAACATTTCAAAGTTTGAATTCCCACATTATCAGTACTATTTTAGAAACTGCACAAACAAAAAGATAAAAGTGATGGAGGAGAGACACGAACAAGTACATATAAACATTGTTATTCACAGCCAAGGCACTTGATAATATTATAAGTTATGTCTTATCTAGACTATGTGTTATCTGGCCCTTTCTGAATAAGCTGCAGTCTGGCAGAGTATAGGCATATGGGTGTAGATAGTGTTCATTGTGGGGAAGGCATGCTGTGAAATGGTGTACAGTATGTAAGCAAACTCAGGGAGCTAGCTAGCCAGGTAGCCATATATCTCACCATTTTTCCTTAGATATATTGGCCCAGTTGAGCCTGTTTTACATTAATCTAATTGTTAATGGTATGAATGATTAACATTATGTACTATACATGTTTCTGCAGGCTTGTCTTTTATCATCTGAAAAACCCACAAAAACATAAACAGAGGTTACAAAATTGTACTGTGTATACCTCAAAATCTGAGGATGTTGCATTTTATCCACACAGCAAGTTATTTATTATACATAATTGCCTCTGAGCCTGAGCTACAAACCACATGAGCATTTTTGATTAGAGCTGAATAAAGGGAGGTATGGCTCACATTATCCCTCAGCATCCTGTAGATTTAATTGCTTGCGATAATAAAACAGTTCATTACTTGAATAGCATGCCTTGCTGTTTAACAAATGTGATCAGCTAATAAAAGTGACTGTGTGTGTGATCATTCATGCACAGAGTTGGCCAGATTGCATACAACAATAATAGGCATAGTAAAGACTGATCACAAAAAAATACAATAAATTAAATAATGGTCACTAATAAGGAATGCAGATGTCCTTCCCCTGAGAGTACATTACATCCACGCTGAGGAGGATAAATACGGAAACATGTTGTGTCCACACTAGCGTTTTTAGGTCGTTTCTGAAAAGTTCTTCCACAGTAAAATACCAAAGCAATATGAAAATGGCTAATCTTTTCTTTTTCGATAGATTCTTTATTGTCCTTTAACAAGGAAATGTGTTGCCCCTGTGTGTACAAAGGCGTCACATAAATACATACTACACCACAACATGACTACATAGATATCAGATACATTCACACATATACATAGAACCTACAGTAAACACGTTTTCTTTCCACTTCTTTCGTTCAGCAAAACCCTATAACTGTGCATTATGGGACAGACAGCCTGGTTACTCCAGTTGCTCTGCTTACAAAGAATGTTTGAGGTGAAATGTCTCCTCTTAACTTAAGCGCTCCACTCCAGATTCCTACCTGGTAGTTTTGGAGAACCTCAGTTTTCCACGTCCATGTGGTCTGTATCTGGATACATTATTTGGATTTCTGTCCTTGTTTTAGATGTCTGTCTATTCTGTGTAAGTACTGTACATTAAGAGCAACAACAAACTGGAGTCAATTTCTTTGTGTCTGTACACCTAAGTTCAAATAAAGTGAAAGTCACTCACTTTATTTGAACATTATATTTTTTGTCCTGCACCAGCAACTATGTGGATGTGCACAAAATCATCTTTCTTGAACTTGTACACAAACGTTTCCATTAAATCTGATTCTAATTATGACATCATATCCACTGCCCTTTGCATTTACACCTGGTATTATTAAACGTTCTCATTATCTCAAATATGCCCGCATTGTGATCGGATCTCAATATGCAAATTAGTTAGGCAGAACTGCAGTACTGACAGACTTTTCAGGCCACCTACAGATGTGGCCTGCCTGGTAACATACTGATGTAAAGCTAAGCTAAGGCATACAAGCGCATGTATGCCTTAGATTAGTATGCATTTTTCCTTATCCAGGCAGGCTAAACTAGATACGGATCGCATGCTAATGTCATGTGTAAATGAGGTCTATACCTTGAGGCCTGAATATTCAGATTCACCGACTTTGAGTTTTTGAAAGGCTCAGTATTAGTGTGGACAAAAAGATAAAACAGAGAAAAATATGTATTTCCAATTTTAGCTGACTTGGTGTTAGCATACTGTGGCCTAAGATTTAGGGAACAACCAAAAAAGACAGCAGCAGCAGATAATAAAAAAACAGAACCGAACATTATAATTTCTGATATGAGCCCAAGGTATTTACAAATCATTGCATTCTTTGCAACTTCCTGAAAAAAATAACATAAAATCCCTTGCAATATGAACACATACTGCACTGTACAAAGATTTTGAACAGTTTTATTAGTATTCCTCTAATTTTAACAACAAAATAAATCTGGAGCAAAGTTTAAATGTCAGCTAGAGTCGTTATTAACACAGTACTGCTCTAATGGTCATGTTTTACATTGTGTGCACCAAATATAATACATGCACTACTGACTACAAAACTGCACGTCAAGTGGGATCACAAATTGCGTGGGCACTATCTGGGAAATGTTAGTAGGTACGTCCTGCTCCTCTCTCTGTTACAGTAGGAATCCCTCAAACAAAGGAAATGCAACTTTAATCAATATAAATGTAATACGTTTCCAATAAAAGTAGGACAAGCAAGCAACAGGAAACATTAGTAAGGGATTTTTTTCTGGATGCAGCAGCCACAACAGCACTGATCTCAGTTCTAGAAGAGGACAAATCTGCTTCGCAAATGATGCAGGGAGGGTGGGGTTTCTAGCCAACATGGGTGTGTGTGTGTGTGTGTGTGTGTGTGTGTGTGTGTGTGTGTGTGTGTGTGTGTGTGTGTGTGTGTGTGTGTGTGTGTGTGTGTGTGTGTGTGTGTGTGTGTGTGTGTGTGTGTGTGTGTGCGTGTGTGCGTGCGTGCGTTTTGAGTGTTTGGTTTAGATCTGTTCCAAATTAATCCGCTTAGCACAAAATAGTGTTTTCCAGGGACATGTGTACCTAATATGTGAAGCGTGTGTGTGTGTGTGTGTGTGTGTGTGTGTGTGTGTGTGTGTGTGTGTGTGTGTGTGTGTGTGTGTGTGTGAGTTTGTGCAAGAGGGAGAGAGAAGAGAAATAGATCAGCCGAAAAATAAAGTGATGGTTCAACAATCAATATTTTCTTTATAAACACTGATAAATTAAGCTACTGTTAGCATTACACATTTATGTTAGCTGCAACCTGTATTAGTCATATTTCACACAATTCGGATCCATAATATTGTAAGGTATTTCCAGCCTTAAAACTGAGTGCACTTGTTGCTACAGCATGTTCCATATCAAGCCAAATGTATGAGTGAGCCAAGGGAATGTACACTAACTAGGACATGTATGTTATTTGGCGAGCATATGTTTGTGGAGGGCCTCAAAGGAGACAGCATGTGTTGAATTATGTGAGATGAAAGTATGCAGACTTGTATTCCAGGAAAACACCACAGCAGCACACTGATGTACATTCAAGCAGAGAGTAACAGTCCAACAAACCATTCATCTTAAAGGTCCCATGGCATGAAAATTTCACTTTTTTTAACATTAATATGCGTTCCCCCAGCCTGCCTATGGTCCCCCAGTGGCTAGAAATGGTGATAGGTGTAAACCGAGCCCTGCCCCCCTCCCCTCCCCCTCTCTCCTCCTCAATAGCTACAGACAGAAAGAGACTTCAGATACAGTATTAGGGGACCACTAAGGTCTATATAAAAGCATCCAAAGAGCACCATGTCATGGGAAAACCTAGAAATGATGTTGTATTTCTATTTGTAATAAAGATTAATTTCCATCAAATCCACACTGAGAAATGTATGTATTTTATGTATGTTTTTCCTGCTGGAGGGATTGACATATATCAAAGTCAAACTGGCTAATGTCATCCATTAAAACAGCTGGGAATTCTCAGATTAGAATCGGTTTAATACTGCAAGTGCAACACAGAGCAAGTGGATGGAGAATGCATCAATTCCCACAATCTGAAATAACACATTCAAATTCATGACAACTCAAACATACAAATAGTGCTTTGCTGGTACAAAGTTCTGACATCCACATTGCAAAAATTGTAAAAGGTTTCTCTCAAAATCAGTATTGAGAGCCTCTTTGATAATCAGTTCAAAGTCATTACCTCTGGAACGCTCTGGAAGCCATGGAATCAGTAATAATTTTACAAGCATAATTCATTAACTGCATTTCACCAACTGACACAATATAAATGGGCCATTCATTTTCTGGGGTGGACCAGAACTGGATTAAAGGACAACTTTCCTAATGATTATTAACTGAACGGATAATTATTGGTAGTGACAGATTTAAAAACCCATCTAGAAAAGATCTAAATCACATCAGCAGCCCAAAATGACATTATAACACAAAGATGATCAGACGGAAATGAAACAGCAATTCTTTTTGGTTTGGATTTGTGACAAGAGCTTGTGCGCTGCCTTCTGTTTCAGCTTGACCTCGTGAGACATCACATTTTCGTGGGTCAGCCATACTCGACCAGTGCCAGAGCCTTGATTTGTTGTGCCTCAGGCAGAGAGCCACAGATGACAGGACAGCGGTGAGAAGGTAGCACCACAGGCCACTGCTTTTTTTACTCGTAATTGGTTCTGACAGAAGTTTTAACTAGCTCAACAGTATAGTTTATCAGTGTACCAGCAATCTTATTTCATGGCTGAGAGATATAGGATTATAAACCACATTTTGATACCCTACATTATAAATACAGAACACATTATTCTAACAGCAATGAATGGTTGCATCAATCTAAAAAGGATTTTCTTGTAGTACTACCTTTGCCCTTACAGTGACTCACGTGGTATGCTTGTGATATTATCCAACAACAGCACACACAGTATAAATAAAGACTAAAGAATATTACCATTTTAAATGGTAATATGCAAATAAGAAAAAAAAAGTTGGTTAGGGACCATTTGTTATTTATTTCAGGGGCCACCCTCCAAAATGATAAAGAAAAAAGGGATGACCCTCCCCAACAATGTATTGATGCCTTCTGTACTGGTTTGAGCTTGTCAAAGATGTACAGACACCCATTGTTTTTTTTTTCAGCCATGACATATGTGACTAAACCGCTTCATTCTCATCTTATACACCATACTCCTCTGTTATGTTTGGTAGTCATTTCAGTAGATTTACTCACTAACATTGTTATGGAAACACAATATGCATGGAAACTAAATGCACACTTCCTGCATTACTTCAAATACCAAGTTACTCATCTAGTAAACTAGTATTCACATGAAATAAAACAATAAAACATTGAGACCATTCAGCAAAGCACACTGGGTAATAACAAATTCAACACTGGTTGCTATGGACTCGTCACTAGGCTTCCTCAGTCATTGTATATTTTAGCATAGGTAAGCTTGCCAAAGCTGAACATTATCCAAAACTCCATTTCTCAGACGAGCATTAATTTGGGGGCTTGCATGCTACCACTCCTTCCTTCTCAAATGCCTTGAAAAGGCTGTCGTTTGCACAATTTCACCGGGACCGAAAGGATATTTGAGTCGGGTATGGCTGTAGCCTGGAGACCTCCAGTCTCATGCATGCCCTCCCGGCTGGTGCAGTCCACGAGCATTGACTTTCAAAATAAAAGATTGCGTCTGGTATGTTTTCGTATGGTATTTTGGATGTTTTTGAACTAAACAGTACGGCAATCATGCTAATGAATAAAATTATTTTTTCAGCAGATGTCTTAGTTACAACACGATGGAGCTAGCAAAGCAGTTTTGTGTTTATATGTGTGATCGAGATTTCAGTTTGGGAAATCCCACGGTCTCTACAGCTCAAATTGTCTGGCTGACTAAACAGGGAGGGACCCATCTGCTAGCGATAGGGGCCGAGACTGAGAGCTACATGGAGCTACATGGATAAATATGCATCAAACAAGCCACATTGAAATTTTGCTATTCTCATGAATACAAAATTTGGGTGACCCTCCCCCCTAGACAAAGAATAAAAAGACATGACCTGGCCGGGTTGGCTTAGTTGGTGGAGCAGGCGCACATATATAGAGGTGTATGCCTCGACGCAGAAGGTTCGGGGTTTGACTCCGACCTGTGGCGATTTCCTGCATGTCTTCCCCCTCTCTCTCCCCTTTCACATCTAGCTGTCCTTTCCATTAAATGCTGTAATGCCCAAAACAAATCTTTAAAATAAACAAAAAAACAAAAATAAAAAAAAGACATGACCCTCCACTATTTTCACGGTGGTCCATTCCATAAATACCGAACGGTCCCTTAGTTCTTTAGTTTGCACCTTGGTCAGTGAGGGCACTGTGTCTAGTGACCCGTGATTTACAAAGGGGTGGTTCAGTTATTTTGATGCTAAGCTTCGACAGTATCCATACTGTCCACTACCACAAACAAGGCCTAGCTTTTAAAAAAAGTTCCTATCCTAACCAGCATAAAACAGAAATATGATGTTAGAATCGGAATGGAGTTGGTTTTATTCATGGATGTATTTTAAGATGGTTTTATTTTCTTTAACTATGCAAATAAAGTGTGTGAAGCAGCAGAAATGGGGAGGCGGATATGAAGAGGTCCAGCCAAATAAATAAGATATGAGCGCGTCTTACGCAGCCTGGCGGAGAAGTAAACGTTGCTGTGGAGAGAAACAGATGGCAACTATGATTTAGAAACGTGAATAATAACAAAAAAAAACATTTGCATTTTCACTTTTACCGGAGGCTGTATTACCGAGGGTCAGAAGCGCTGCGCCCAGGCTCTGGAGCCGGCTTGGAAGCCGATGAAGGATCAGCGGTGCCCCATATATCTATGGCAACCAAACTTCACTGGTGAGACAAATGTGGGATGGTCAGGAAGACGTTTTGGTAGGGGGAAAAACTGATCAGAAAATGTAACGAAAATGTAACGGAACGTTGTAGAAATGTAGTGGAGTAGAAAGTATAGATAATTGCTGCAAAATGTAACGAAGTAAAAGTCAAAAGTATGCACTATTGATTCTACTTAAGTGAAGTACAGATACGTGAAAAATGTACTTAAGTACAGTAACAAAGTAATTGTACTTCGTTACATTCCACCACTGTTGCTAGGCTCTAGCTTAGGAAACGTAAGGTCTGTCGGTATGTCTGTCGATCAGTCCACCACTTTGGTCGAGACTAAAATATTTCAACAACTAGTGGATGGATTGTGATGATATTTTGTTCACACATACATAGTCCCTAGAAGTTGGTCTACTACTTACTACTACTTGGAAATCTCCTTATTTTTCCTTTAGTGCCACCAGCTTGTTGACATGTTATGCTTTTATTGAATTTACTGAATAAATGCCATGGAATTTGGTACGGACATGTATGGTGCTTAGAGGATGAATTGTAATAACTATGACAGTCATGTAGTGCCACGTTAAAGTCAAACTTTCCATTTGGTTTATGACCAAATACCTGCAAAACTAATGACAGCTGTATTTTGTGTTCACTGCCTATTAGTAAATGTTAGCATGTTAAACTAAGATGGTGTAAATGGTATGTATACCATCAGCATGTTAGCGTTGTCATTTGAGCATGGTAGCATTCCGTCGCTAGCATTTAGCTCAATGTACTAGCATGTATAAGTACAACCTCAAAGAGCGGCTGGCATGGCTGGAGACTCTTAGACTTATTCTTGTCATTGCCTTTTATTTTCAACATTCATCTTGGTCATGCCAAGACTATACAACAGCACGTAAACTTATCAGCTACTGGATCACCTAATACCTAATACACATTGGTCTCTCAGCTTGGACTATAGATTGCAGATGGAAACCAAAGGAAAGGGTTGTTGTGTTGCCCAGGAGAGAGCAGAGTTGTGACACGCATGGGTGGATCTGATTGGAAACAATATTACATGGCCGTCCATTGAGACAGAAAACATGATGATTAATCTCACTGGTTGTTTGACTTGTTTATGGTCATTTGGGATGTGGAATGAAAAGAGCAGCCTTTAAGATCCTGTCAGCAAGAACCATGATAGTGGAGTTAACTGTGGCGTGAGGGAGGAAGGCCATGATTAAAATCCAGTGACAATAAGACCAAGGTTGCCTGGAGGACTTTAACTGAGCTTGCAGTCACAAGGGAATAAATGTCCCACCTCGGAAGCATCCTCCACTATGACTTAGTGTAGAGGGTCAGGGATACTCAATACTGGGGCAATGATACAGCTGCACTTTAACTATTGAAAATGCATGTTCAGCCTTTGCACTGTATACAATTAGCATTCTTCTTGCTAGTGAGAGCATTGGTGCAGCTGTGCTTGCAAAACACAAATTGTTTGAGGTACAGTGGCCAGGGCCAGGTAACACTTTATCATAACCATCATTAATAGATGGTAAATTGTTTTTCTACTAAAGCCCAAAACGTTCTCCTAAGCCCCTCCCCCCACACGGGAGAATGAATGTGTGTGCATGAGCAGTGATTGACATGCAGTTAGACACCCCCCTGGCCCTGATTGGTGCATCTGAACAGGGATCTGTGGATTTTTGCAAATCACACTACAGGCTGTAGGTGGTGCCAGAGGAGCTAGATTTTTTTTTTTTTAATTACCTGCTTCATGTAGTTCTACTGGAACATAGGGTCAGTTTCAGAAAATATGACAGAAAGTTAGTTTTATAAGTCTTGCCTACTGCACCTTTAAAGCAACACAAGAGAACTTTTCCCGCTGCGGTCCCCCTACAGGTTGGAAGCAGAATTGTCCCATTATGTCTCATTCGAACTACAGATACACTACCCAATCTGGCAAACTTGCATAGTGCGGTTATAGCCGGTAGAGAGCCGCAAAGCGAATGCAGAAGTGCCAGTCACCCTGTTACGAGTTGATGAACCACTGAAACGATTTTGGAAACATTATTTTAAGTTACAAAAAGTTCTCTAGTGTTGCTTTAAGAAACCATTTTTAAAACATCTATAAACATTACATAGATAGATGGACCAGATATTCCTAACACTTTGTTAAGGGTTACTAGGTGGTTGGTAAACCATCTATAAACATTGTCTGGATGGTTATTATAAAGTTGCAACAGATGTATATGTGTATATATCCCGTATGTATTTATATATATATATATATATATATATATATATATATATATATATATATATATATATATATATATTAGGGCTGTCAATCGATTAACATTTTTTATCTAATTAATTACATACTCTGTGATTAATTAATCAAAATTAATCGTATACATAATTAACGGTGCCTGAACCTATACTTTTTAAGAAAGTAAAAAAAGAAAAGAAAAAAAAGGGTACTAAACAACAGTTGGTGGCATTAAAGAACGGCTTGTTTATTGCTAAGGCCATATGGTCAAAATGAAATGATTTAACAATAACAATAACTAATTTCAGTAGTAAATTGCTGTTGAACCATCAGATGGGAAAAGGACATTTACAATAACTTCAAATGCACCACAAGGCTGTAGTTTACCAGTTTCATTGAACGCACCGTCTGTGTTGTTTTTTCCGAAGGCAGCTGCAGATTGTTACATCCCGGTGTTGAATCCTCTACAGTAAAACACAGTCAAACTTTACACCGTTTAGCGTTAGCTGTCAGCATTTTAACCGTGGTTAATCCAGCTACTAGCTAGCGGTAGGCTAACGTTAGCTGCTGTCGAGTATAGTGTTAACTAGCGTCACGTGCAGTGGTGTTTGTGTTTCAGAGCATCAGAGAGAAGCGCAGACATATCAGTGGCACCATATATACACATATATATGTATGTATATAGATAATTGTTTTTAATATATAATTTAATGATGGGCAAAAAATGTATAATTGCTTTAACAGGCACTTACTAAACAATAACTAACTATGAAAAACATCAGTCCCAACTTTACAATAGCCATCCAGATAATGTTTATAGATGGTTTACTAACCAACTAGTAACCCTTAACAAAGTGTTAGGAATATCTGGTCCATCTACTGTATCTATGTAATGTTTATAGATGTTTTAAAAATGGTTTCTTAAAGGTTTACAATCATTTTTTAATAATTTCCCGATACCTAATATAGTATATGAGGGATATAATGTGTGTAACAATAAACTGTTAATTTACAGCACTACTAATAATTAGTAAACATTATTAATTATAATTTCATTGTTTGTTAAATGACTGTTTGCTAACAGTTAAATGACAATTAACTAAAGATTAATTGACTATCAATGTACCATCTATTAATGATGGTTATTATAAAGTGATTTTTGTTATTTACATTGACAAAAACAAATCGTTAAGAATCTCTTGGAGGGCGTTATTCATCCTAAAAGGCATCCAGGGTGTGAAACGAGGTCAAATTGCATCACCACATATTTCTTTCACAGGCAGAGTTTAGCCCACTTAAATCGCACCAAGCTGTGAACACACACTGCGGCCTCACAACAGAAGACCATCAAGCAAACCCATACTGTTGTGGTTTGATAGCAGGTCTGTGTTCAGCTCTCAGTACCTTTAAAACGTGTCACTGAATCGCTGTGGTTTGGAGTTTAGTTGCACTCCTCCATTCATCTTCCTACTTTCACCCTTGTTTTACTGTTGACTGATGGAGTTGTGTTAAGTTACTGCAGACAACTAAAGAAAAACCCGCTGCAGCTGAGCGAGAGATGAATCCAAATGTGTGGACATTTCAAGTGTATTCTTCCATAGCGGATGTTTCAGGACCCCAAGGAGGACAGGCCCTACGCAGAAGATCAATGTCACAAAAGTGTGTGAAGAAAACATTGTTTCCTGCTTTTTATCAAACACCTCTCAGGGGTCTGTGTACACCAGTGGAATATTACATAAGTCTGTCTAACAAGAGACATCAGCCTTGGGAAGCACCACAGTATTTGTGGGGGAAACTAGGCAAGGAATGACAACATCAGGATTCTGCTTCTCAGGAGGTTCTAATTATATATGGGATGCAAACAAACCAGGGACAACTGAAAATTACAGGGAATTCTCGAGATTTATGGTTATAATTATTTTTTTTAAGCTAAAAGTTAATGTGGCAAGGTGCACATTAAAAAAGGTCCTTGATGTTTTCACTGATAAATCTAAATTATGGTTTATTCAAACCACATACAGTATGGCAAGACTTGTGTACTATAAAGATAAGATAAATAACAAGACATTAACAAAATGAGGTAGTAAACACACTATACACACCCACACAAATAAATTCCGGTGTTCAGAGACCATATCTCTTTGACAAATTTGTAATCCATCAGCTTTTAATTCTTCCTTCATTTCTTTTGCCCTTCTAATTAAATCTCGAGCTAACGCTGGCTGCCACACATCATTAAGTTTCACCTTGGCTCGAGTTCAGTCTCCTCTCATTACCTCTGCCCCTGTATATGTTGCTCGTGGCTGCTAAAAGCAGCAGGTGCCACTCTTGTCAGGACGTGTTCACATCTCACCCCTGGTATTTCTTATTACCTGCTAACTCTCACAACAGCAAGTCTGACTGTCCAACATGTGTTGGTTCCCAGGTGAAAGGGGATTCTTCTTGTTCAATGGTCTTATTCTCTATGGCCTGTCTGTCACCAGCACTTTGTAACCCCCTCTCTATCTCTCTTCCACTTATCTTTTCTCTTCCCAGGAGAATTGAGTGAACACACCATCCAACTATATGATGAGATCACAGGGTCTGCTCAACCATGCTGTGTGTGTACTGACTGCAAAAAAAATCCATGGCTCTCAAGCAAAAATGCACTTGTTCAAAAGGGGGAACGAAATTAGTTGCACAGTTGCTACATTTACAAACTTTTAATTGCTGTACTTGATATTGAAAAAAAAAGGAATCTGGGATTGCCTCCACGGCTCTCACAGACCATTCCCCAACTCATCAAATATGCTTTGTCATGACCCCCTGATACCGACGCACAAGGCACTCACATGCACTCACATGCATACACAGGCACTCACATGCACATGTGGCTGGACCAGCAATCAATATCAAAAAACAGAACAGAGAAGCTCAGATTACAACAAACACAGAAGGAGTTGTTTACTGTTATATTAATGTTCTGAAAATTGAGTACAGCCCCTCATGTTTAGACCTAATTGAAAACCTTCATTACGTCTACAACACATTATTTGTGAACTGTGATTTAATTTGGTGCCCATCAAAGCTCCAATAACATTCATATTAAAATATTTCCAGGATGAGAAAAATAGATTCAACCCATGGAAGTACAACATTCCAGTAGAAGTATAAAGCAATAGAAATTGGAAACATTTAAAGCATTTAATTCCACCACTTGTTACTATATGTACTGTCGGTGTACTATACAGTATGTGACCATGTGTATGTGAGACCTATATAGGAACTGATTAGAAATAGCTTAAAGTTGTTAATTGTATGTCAAATGACTCCCTGTAATGTGCAAGAGATGCTAAAATACTGCAGATCCCGACACACTGCTGCTTAATGCAGCTTTAGGAGCTTATTGAAAATGCTCAACATTCTTTACTGTTTGGTGAGTGAGAGGAAGCAGTAATTAATTTGTTTGAATAGCTAAGCTGCTTCTTGAATCAATTAACAAACATCAATTAACTGTCACAACCAATTCATTCAATTCAACTGTATGTACAGTGTCAAATCATAACATAAGTTATCTCAGGACACTTTACATATTTTACAGATAAAGTAGGTCTAGATTACTCTCTATAATTTACAGAGACCCAACAAATCCCCCCAAAAGAAAGCATTTGGTGCCACAATGGCAAGGAAAAACTTCCTTTTAACAGGCAGAAACCTCGGACAGAACCTAACTCTTGGTGGGCGGCCATCTGACGCTGCCGGCAACATTAAGTGCTTAGTGCTTAGTATAGTGCATAAGTATTTTATTCAAATCATGGATACACATATTTTGAAGAATTCAATGTATTCAAGAAGAGGAACAATTAAACAAAACCAGGGGAGCATTTGTATCTCGTCATCTGCCTCTGAGGACCACGCCATTTGTTTTAGGTTGACACGCAATTTACATTAGGACAATGAAGGGTTCGGTGTGATTTGACAGGTGACAATTATCACCACATTCTCCTCCAGGCAGTCTCACCATAGTGCACAAACGAATATCATTTGCATTTTATCTCACAAATAAAATTCAGAAAAACCCCACTGAAGTGAGACAAATGTTTTTTGTTTAAATCATGATCAGATCATGCACTTGTAAAGATGTTGAAGAAAACATGAAAAATGAAATGTGTGAGCTCATAACTTTGTCGAAAAAGCAAGCACAGAAGTATTTCCCTATACAGTACTGCCTATACAGTACCAGCAGCAAGCCCTGATAAGAGAAGATCAGACAGATTACAGGGAAAAAGACAAAAGAGAATAGGTTGGAACACAAGGGGTGTATGTGGTTTCAAGTAAAATGTTTGCTCCTTGATGTCAACTTCCCAAAAATATTATATCAAGACCCTAAAACCAATTTAAATTCAGTTTAAATTTATATAAACTCATATCAGGGAAGTAATATTCTGTCTAGTTTTTACTTCCAGCAAGGGCACAAAATGCTTGCATGCTTTTGTGTATTCCACAAATCACTGCAGTGTGTGGGAGGTTGGATGGGTCAGACACTAGGTGCTCTCTAGCAAAAAACAAATCCTGTCATCAAAAGTATTTTGATATTTAATCTAAAAAGTTATGCGTGCAGATACGGAAAATGTGTGAGTGCTTCTTTGAATAACTAAGCTGAAAGAATGCTTGGCCACAAATGTAATTGTGTTTACTACTGTTTTACTGACACTGCTGACCCCACTGCCAGGCCTCTTTTTTTAGGGATCAACGCTGTCATTTAAAGTAAGAAAAATGGACTCTCGCTTTTTTGGCTGTAAGGGCCTTTCAATTTCAGCTTCCATTGATCCCTCACCCTTGCTCTCTTGCTGAAGAACAGAAAGGCTCCCTTTTTTAGATCACAATACATAAAGGGAGTGAGACAAGAAAGAAAAAGCAAGGAAGAGGAGAAAGAAGTTTGTCCCATACACAAAGTGAGAGAGGATATGAGCTTTTGTAATGCTGGAAAACTACCTTGTATAACACAAAAGTGGAGTTGCATGACAAACCCGCAACACACATATGTAGGTGTTGTGAGAGGTTGCAGCATGGGTGTGAAGTTTATTTTTTAAGGCAACAGTCTAATCTCTGTTTTACGAGACAAATGAGTCACCAGAATTAATTAATATCATCTGTGAATTTAGCACACTCCAATTACACATTATGATTAGATCTGAAAGTATGATACCTTGATGAACGAAGGCCACTGTGCCAAGTATATTGGGTGTAAGTCATGCATTACCAGACCTTTCTCCACACTAGATTTGCACTGCTGACAGAGAAGGCTGAATACACACACTCACACATACAGAAACATTAATTCTCACGCTTATGGACAACGTACAGAATCACAACTTGCATGTCTTCAGACGCCTTTAAGCTGCCTACACATTATCAGCAGTAAAATCGTGAGGAATGGCACTGGGCCGGGGCGTCGGACTGGGGGGAAAAAGGGGACTGAGTACCCAGGGCCCTCATGAGAGGAGGGCCCAAAAAGATGCTAGAATGAAAAGCTGTGGAGGGGCCCACAGAAAATGCCTTTCTACAGGGCCCAGAATTTTGTGCTACGCCCCTGGCACTGGGCAGACACTCCAGAGGCCAAGTGCAGTGCAGGTATACATCATCATCGCTTCTGGCTGACTACTTTTCTCATTGGTTGCACTTTGAAAGACCAACAGCAAAAAGGTCAAAATTTAGATTATTTGAACTTTGGGCGCAATGCTCAGTGGCAATATCAAGCAGGGGCCACCCCAACTGTAGCACTTCCTCCTAGTTGTCTCCACCGCTCTTACCATAAGAAAACAATGGCACAGCCAGCACAGATTGGTTTTACCGCTGATCATGTGCAAGCGGCTTTAGACTGTGCGACAGCCATAATTGTGTATTTTTATTACATGTCTCACTGCGTGAGATGGATTTAATAAAATCTTGGTTGCAATCTGTATCAGATTGAACAATATCAATTTGAAGATGTCAGATTGTGTGATGATGAATGCGTGTTGTTTTGGTGTCTGATAAAGCTTTAAACACATTAACCTGTTACTCCAACTGGACTTCTTGGTTTGTATTTCTTTTGCTCAGCTGTACAGTATACCTTAAACAACACGCCCCCACCAATGCAGCCCCCCTTGGCTGTTTTAGCACAGGGCTGTTCCTGTCCAGCGCAAATACCCATTTACATGAAAAAAAGCCATGCAAATGACATCTGCAGAGGAAGAACAAGGGTTGAGATTTAAATTCAAGTAATTCAAACTGTGGAGCAACAACTTGCACCTGCAACTTCAGCTGAGTCACTGCTGTCATCAAGAGAACTGCAGGACCATAAAGTATGATGAAGCTGCACCAAATGTTGAGTGAGACACGAGCCGAGAATATTGTTTCCTTCGATGAGATAGCTACCACACAATTACACTGCATACAGTATAAATCAAAAGGAACTTGTTTATGAAATAATCAAAAATTGTGAATACATTTGCACATAACATTTTGACCCAAACCCACGCTAACTCAAACGTTCAGAAGCAGCTGACTGCATATTCCACATATGTTATTATCACCCAATCACCTAATAAATAGATAAATCATTCACATGATGTTAATTAGTGTGAAGTTACACAATGCCACTGCCATAGAAATATCACATTAGAAAAACTAGAAAAAACATCTTCAAAATCTGAAACAAAATGACACCAAAGAAAGCTCAAAATATATATATTTCTCAATAATGAATGCAAAACTAAACATTAGGACGTAGATCATGCTGTATGTGTTTGTTTGTCATTTCATCCTCGCTGTGAAAGGCATTAAATTAAAGCTGCTTGATTTTAGGGTCGTAAACAGCATCTCACAGCCACTTAAAGAAACATACAGTAAGTACCGCAGGAAAAAGCTTCTGGTCCCAAACTAATGAGCACATCAGTGCATCCTTGGGGAAGGGTTGGTCTCTGCTGTTCCACATGAACAGTGAGAACCTGTTCAGTGTTGATACTATTGACTTATCGCCAGAATAGAAGAGACAGGCAGTAGGAAAATATTTGTCTACGATTTCTCAATTTTCAGGAGGCTAATATTCATTGACTTCTGTCATGTGTGATTTCTTCTACATCAACAGCTCCAGGTGTTATAATTATAATGTATACAACACTAATCCAAATGACAACTTGCATCCCATTCCCTGTGCAGAATTCAGAAACAGAGGCGTATGTGGTCTGTTTTGTTTGTCATATGTGGTCTTGTTAGTTTTTCATATATATGCATCATCATTGTAGGGGTTGTGAAACAGCTCGGGGAGAGTTGTTTTCTCTGGTTTGACAAGTTGGCAGAATCTGACAAACTCAATAGGAGAGTCAGAAAGAGAGAATCAACAATTTTCAGTTAATGAGATGACAGTGTCAGCCTGCAAGAAGAGGCAAAAAAAGAGCCAAGAACCTTTGTACTGAGTTAAAATCACACTTTTTTTGATTTCTTTGTTTTAAATGGAAACTGGTTTTATGGTCTAAAATTAAATCTAAATTTCAGCTTTTAAAACAATACTGTACAAGAACTTTGGAAAGCACGTTTTTGATCCACTGAATTAAGAAAGTGGAAATACAGGAATGGAATAATCCTGAAACTACAGCATAACTATTGACATTCCCCTAAACGTCAAAGTAGAATCTCCATACCGTTTGCTCGCTGTCTCTATGGTGACAGCCGAACAAATACAGTGGAAGATATACAGTGACTCCTTTTCACAGCCTCCAGCAGGGAAAGGACCCAATTAACCTTGACTAGACATATCTGAACCATGGGTACTCCTCACTAGTGTAATATAGACATGGGCTTGGAAAAAAACACACAATTAAGCAGTATTATGATACTTGACCTTATAGGTCATTATAAACATTCTTTATAATGTGGTATGATTGTTGTTATAAAGCATTATGAATATTTCTGAGTGCTTATAAATGTACTTATACAGCGCTATAAGCAAATTATAATATATTATAAATGCATTTACAATGCATAGAGACAGGCTTCATAGAAAGTGTTACCAATGTTAACCTTGATAACTTGTAATGTTAATGAAACCTATTCCAAATCAATAAAAATCTTTTCAATATGTGCAGTTGTCAAACTGTTTCAAGAAAACTGACTGTTTTCTTGAAGGATAATGTTTTGACCCAAAGCCATCTAAAATCTCTTGAAAAACCCATTAAAGAGACACATACTTTAATTATAGTGCTATATACAATAATATCTTTATTACAATGAGAATAGCTAGCGTTTGTTATTGCTTCAGTATCGCTTTATTACTATATAATAATTATTGTCTTTGGCCCTTCAAAATCCAAAAATTCCTTCCCTGCTAATCTTGGTCCCCTTGCCCCCTATGTTAAATCCAATGCACGTAACCTGGGCATTATTTTAGACTCCCATCTTAACCTGGACAAACAAATATCATCTGTTGTAAAGACCAGTTTTTATCAATTAAGAATAATTTGTTCGGTCATACAATGATCTGGAAAAAGTTATCCAGGCCTTCATAACCTCCTGCCTAGACTATTGTAACTCTCTCTACTTCGGTCTCCCTTTGACACTTGTGGCACGGCTTCAGATGGTCCAAAATGCAGCGGCTAGGCTGCTCACAAACACAAAAAAGCATGAACACATTACACCTGTCCTAGCCTCCTTGCACTGGCTTCCAGTCCAGTCTAGGATACAATTTAAAATACTGCTTCACGCCCTGGCCCCCAGCTACATAGCTGGTATCATTCATCCCCATGTTGCCCCCAGGTCCCTCAGATCCTCCAGTCAAGGTCTCCTCCATGTCCCACGGTCCCGGCTTAAGCTAAAAGGTGACAGAGCCTTTTCTGTTGCTGGCCCTCAGCTGTGGAACCAACTGCCACCTGACATCAGAAATGCCCCTTCAATTACAATATTCAAAACCAGGCTCAAAACTCACCTATTTACATTGGCCTTCCCTGTGTTTTAATTGTCGTACCCTGTTATGTCTGTAATTAAGTGTTTGTCTCTTGATGTCGTCTTAGCTTAAATCACTGATCTGTAAGTGTATTTATTTTATTTTATTTTATTATTCTGTGGTTAATGCGCTACGTACAGCACTTTGGTCAGTGCGAGCTGTTTTTTAATGTGCTATAAAATAAATTGTACTTACTTACTTACTATATAAACAGTGGAGTTATATTGCACAGAGGAATAAACACAAACAATACCTTTTCATAAGATACATTTATTGTTGGATTTGTTGATAGTAAAAATTTTAAATAACACAGCTTTATCCTTTTCGTTTTTAATAGCTGACCATATGATACATGGATTTTATCTGACTGCAGTAATTTGTTGTGCTGGATTTTATAGGGTTTACGCTCACTATCACATACAATGGAAAAGGTGTCTTAAATAGAAAACCAGCTTATTTATAAACTGAAGCCTGTAATTCAAAACGTCTGTCACACCAGAAAATTACTGCTGAAAGAACAATTTCTTACGACTTATGAATGCCAAAAACATTTCTCTAAGCTATAGTTTTACTATGTTTTGCCTCACATCTTGTTGCATTTTACTCTACTATTATCTAAATGAGTCTGCTTTATAACAGCTGTAACATCTGAGTGGTTTGCCCTCCCCGGGTTCAGCATGATCCATCATCAAGTGACTGCTCTGCCCACCCTCAGGTGCAGAGGCATTTAACAGAGATTGTCCAGCCCAAGTTATTTTACTGTCTCATCCCACAACTGTTAAATATGATTTTGAAGATAAATTAAATACTGTACAGTGAAAAAGGTAATAATGATCAAACAAGCTGAGATTGACCCAGTGTGGGAGTCTTTTCATCCTCAACACTTTGCTCTGCACAAGCTCTGAATGACAAAAACTGAGCGTTGTCTCTTATTTTCAAGAGGCACACATTTCAAAACATGTAATTCTGTAATCACGGCATGGTATCATTACAAGTATGTGTGAGTTCATGTGTACCAAGCGTGTAATCGCAACAAGGGATGGGGCGTTAAGTCCCCCCAAAGTCATCACAGCCTTAAAATTCATTCAGAAAAAGGGGAAGATGTACTGTACACGCCTGGCTCAATCTACTTCATAAACAACTCTAAATGATATAATCATCTGTGTGGTGGAGAGCATACACACAAACTGGCACATTACTGTTCAGTAGTTTTATTGCCAAATCCAATAAAGATAATTAAAAACACAGGCAGCTCAGTGGAAGCTCCACATGTCACTTAAGGTGTGTATACTCCTGCATTAAAATCACACCATAAGCTCAAACCTAAACACAAGCTGGTGCATTTTTCCACTTTTACGGCTGATTTAAATAAGCAACAGGCTTTTACACAACCCAAAACAACTTCCTTATCTTTGCTGCAGACCCAACTGCTGCAGAGGGCAGCAATTTGCAGGAAATTACAGTTTTTAGCATCAAGATTTTAATCAAATAGTTTTCACGCCAAGCCTAATCATCTCAGTAGGTGACAAAGTGGCCTGTCACGACGAAAGACCTCCTGTACACCTGGACCTTAGACACAGCGAAGAAATTAAACTGAAGCCTTCTGTCTATATGTCCTTTTGACATTCATTTCTAACGCTGCTACCAGGGAAACTGATGAAGACCCACCCCCTTGATTTAACACCTAATTTATCTCAGTGTGAAGCTCCACTGAATAAAATAAAGGACGTTTGATGATAGCAGATCTGAAATGGGTCATAATGCATAATATACAGTATAATACTGTATTCACAGCAAACCTGCCTCCAGCAAACCAGACTATACAGTGTGAAATACATTCGCCCATACATCTACACAGTATTTATCCATGTGAGCATTGTGTAAACAGAACCATGTATCCAATTTTCTAAGAAGTAATGATTATGATGTCACTAGCAGCTAGTTGTTATGGCCCTTTTTTTAATTGGCTGTTTTGCAGCCACACAACCATGCAAACACACACACACACACACACACACACACACACACACACACACACACACACACATACTCCATCACCCCTGTTGTACCATTACTGATGTGAAGGTGTTCACATTTTATTTTATTCTTCTGTTCTTCTTATATATTCTTCTGACAGTGCAAAAGTTTGACAACTGCACTACTGCCCATGACAGCCGTATCCAACAGGCAAACAAATATTATGTACCTCTTACTTGTTTTTGAGATGTTTAGGATGGATTAAGTGCACACATACAGTAACTTCATATTTCCTTATGATGTCTTATGTACAAAGTACACCTGCTTTGTTTACAATTCCACTTTAGAATCAAGATCATAAATCTAACTTCATTGTATAATACCGGGAAAAGGGTAGGTGGAGTAAAAGGCCATTTATTTTGTTCAATAACCAGGCTTTTGATGGGTAGGCCAGCTCAGACAAACTTAGAAAATCAGCAGGCTGACAGAACACCTACAACAGGAAGTCAAATCAGTCACGACAGCAAAGATGCAGCATACAGTAGACAATCTGGCAAACAAGATGTGGAGACCTAAAGGAGAAGCTGTGCAGGCAGGGGGCTAATTGCAAGGGCAGTCAGGTGTTTCACAGAGAAGGAAACACACTGAAATGGCCCAATGGGTATGGCTACACTTTACGATAGACAGAGGCCAGGGAGAAAGAGTGTGTGAGGTTGAAGAGAGAGTGATGACGCAGGTGTTGCAGAAAGATATTCATGACATAGCTTACAAATAAGTTCGATAAAAGGATTTATGGGTTGCTAGAAAGTCTCAGAAAAGACAGACAAGAAGGAAGTAAGATATAATCATAGTTAATAAAATATATGCTGGAATTATTGCAGGCTGCACACATATTGTAGCTGCCTCCCACCAACTGAAAGTAAGATTTAAATATTATTGACTGTTACAAAACCTGATTGATTATTCACATTGCTTCTCTGAATACAATTATAGAAATGTGGGATTTGCTGGCAATTGAAAAGTGAAATTACCTTATATAAACATTGCTACAGGTCATTGGTTGTTTACAGCGATCTCTATCACAACGTGACTAATCTCACACAATATTGTCAGTGTTTTATCTCTTGGGTTTTTTGTAGTTAAACACACAGATCGTCATATTCCTCCAGGGTGGGGAGTTAAATGAAAATTCAAAGTATGTATAGTATATAGTATAGTATGAACAAAATACTTTATATAAAGCATACACTTTTTACAAGGTATGACATATTCAGCATCTTATTTGATAACTAAGCACTATTACAAACATAGTGTAGCTATGCCCTTTAATTTATCAGATCAAAAACAAAAATCATACAGCCAGATAATCTTTTGTCATTAAACTTTTATATATCTGGGCCACTGTTTTCATGGTAAAATGACTTGAGAGGATTTGTGGCTCCTCACATTACACGCTTACAAGCTCAAAGCACCACTGGGGTTAGCCCTCATGCAAATTTTCTTCTCTTTCCCTCCCAGTCATTTACCATCCCTAAGCAATGAGGGGCATCATTTGTTTCAATAGGTCATAAATCATCGCTGTGAGGGCAAAATAATGAGAAATAAGCTCTCTTCCTTCAACAATTACCACAGAAGTGCACCTTAGCAAGGCACTGAACGATTAAAAGCTGGTGTTAAACAGTGACATTGGCACTGTGCAGCTTGTAGTTGTGTGGATGTTTTGACGTTTTTTTTGTCTTCTTTCTCTTCTTCTCTTTATTAAAGAACACAGCCTCTACGGTTAAGAAAATGTAATGTGCTTGCTCTAGTATTCTGTATGTAGTAATTTTATACCACCCCACTGTTCTCATCTCATCCTGATACACTCAGGCACTTCATTGGATTAACACTCCCTGGAGACATTATTACTCAGAAGTGAAGTATATGTGTGATGACAGCAATAGCCTCACCTTGAAACTCAAAGTCAACCTCCCACCAAGACCAACTGTGCACACTCACACTGTGCAGTGCTGTGCCATATACAGTATATACTGTATGGCTCCTATTTAATATCATAGACTGTATAATATCAATGGACAGAGCATGTGTGACGTCACCCATTGGTTTGTGGAGATCTGCTATGAGTCATCGAGTTTGCCATTACGGGCGCAGCCATCCTGGTTGCGGATGTGACGATTTTAGACGAGAGGGAGGAGTGAGCGAGGAGCCCTTACACTCTATGTTACGTTACACACTTTCACTGGTAATCACATCATAGCCACGCACTAAAACACCCCCTGCTTTATCGCAGATTTTAAAATCAACAAGACCATAATTAAATAATTGAACATCATTCTGTATTGCAGAAGACTTAAAAATAGCGATTGAGACCATAAACTCATTATGAAAATGTTTACTGAGGTAATAAATCAAGTGAGAAGTGGGTCACTTTGTCATAGACTCCTACAGAAACCGACCTCCTTTTGCAACCACACGTGTCGCCCCCTGCTGGAATTCAGATAGAATGCAGATTTAAGACACTTCCGCAGTCTTGCAGCACTTCGCCAAACCGGATGCTTTGTCCATTAATATTATATAGTCTATGTTTAATATGCTAACATATGACAGCACCTTCGACTGTGATTCGAATTACTGACACACTTGGCTGATTATTCCAACTGTTCAAGTCTAAAAAAGCACTGCAAATACAGCTCTGTTTCCCTTTGCCAGTTTTAAAAGTGAACACAATCTGATAACAATCTGCAGGGTATTTTCTCATTCTCTTTTAGGTGCAATTCAAAATGAAAAATCAAGAAAGAGAAGAAGAAAACGGAGAAATCACAGCCAATAATGTACGTCAGTAGTTTTACCTGGCCCAGAGCAAAAGGACGCTATCACAGCCAGTATAGAGATGAAACTGAGGTAGGGCATCCATGACAGCCTGTCCTGGATAAGAGAGCGGGAGAAATGAGATTGCAATGACCATAATCATTATGTTGGCAAAAAAACCTCTAAATTACAACTCAGTTCTGAACAGGAATATCACAGCAAATATATCAGGGAAATTAATAATTAACAGCTACATCCTATATTTTGTTTTTAAGTTTAAGCAGCCAACATCACCAAATAATTCCTGAAAAATTTAATAAATACATTGTTATGTTAATGTGTGAGATATATATACACTACCAGTCAAAGGTTTGGGGTCACTTAGAAATTTCCATTCCACTCCACTATCCTACTATTCCACTATAGACAGAATACCAGCTGATCTGAGTGGGTGGCTGATCTTTAATACAATATCTACATTGCCCATTATCAGCAACCATTCATCCAATGTTCCAAAGACACATTCTGTTTACTAATTTGATATCATTTTAAAAGGCTAACTGAGAAAACATTGGAGAACACTTTTGCAGTTATGTAAACACATAATGTAATCTGAAAACTGCTGCCCTGTTTAAAAAAACAATGCAACTGATCTCAGCTGGTATTCTGGCTACAATGGAGTGGAATGGAAATTTCGAAGTGACCCCAAACATTTGACTGGTAGTGTATATATAATGCAGATGTGATGTATAATAACCTCAGAGTAGGAATCCTGATGGCAATTTGTTCACACTATAATTGGCCCGCAATACAGAGCACCTTTTCACTTACAGTGTGTCTGGGATGAGGTCAGTAAGGAAGAGAAAGAGTGGCTTACCTGGAAATTGAGGAACACTGTGAGTAGGCTGAAGAATACGGCCATGGCAGAGAACCCAAAGATGAGGAGGGGCCTCCTCCCGATTCGTTCAACCACTAAGCCCTTGGACCATGACAAAAAAACAGTATAATATTAGAAGCATTTCAAGGGGTTTCTGTACGATGGCTGTGTGACTGATTATCAACCTGTTTTTGCTAGAGGCATGGCTCTAGGGCAAGGTTATTATCGTTAACGAAAACGAACGAAATAACAAAAACTAGGTGGAAAAAAACATTGTCGTAAACTGAAATAAACAAGGCATTACAAAAAAACGATAACTAACTAAAACTGTAATGTCTGTTTGCAAAACTAACTAAAATAAAATAATCAAGTAAATGTCCTTAGTTTTCGTCTTTGTCGACGTCTTTCATAGAGCAAATAACGTTATATCATTCAGAGTTGACATTTCCAACCATATACCTGTTTTATACAGTCTATGCCGTAGACATATATAGTTTCCGACTGGAAACCCAGAAATTCCGATATTCCATGTCAAATTGAACACAACATAGTCCATGCCCCTCGCCTGGCATCATGGCGGTACTGAAAGTCAGAATAAAGCGGCAGAGACCTATTTGATTATGACTGTGTCAGATAAAAGCGCCTCGCAGTGGAAGGTGGTAAAATATGTGGTCAATTTATTACAGGGAAAAATCCCACGAATTTGAAAATACATTTGAGAAGCGCGCACAAGGAGGCTAACCTAGCTTACCTTAACAAGGTAAAGCAGAAAGCAAAGCCCCCTTTCCCAGAAACAGAAGCTACAGGGCGTGGATGTATGGGTACAGGGCCAGGCAGCATGACGGAGACAACCGTAGGACAGAGAATACTACAGGTTAGTACGCAGGAACACTAAAAGAGGGAAAAAGCATGGGTTAATATTGACTTCAAAAAGTTCACCACTTTACTCGAACCAAAGTTCAAAACACCTGTTGATGTCTTCTTTAGTCTATTGGCTACTTAGGTCTATTTAGGAATAGGTTTTTTCCTGGAACACGTCACTTACACATTTTGCACTTACTGTGGCGTCTTGTGTAGACTATTTACATATTCGTGCTCATCATATGTTCATTGTATGTATTGGTGTTATTGTTGAATACATTGTGAATACATATTTCTAAAATTGTATGATGTTTTTGTTGAGTTATTATTACACAATACTTTTTCTGACCTTTTTGAATCTTGCCTCTGACAAATAACCCATATTACAAAAAAAAAGACTAGAAGGGAGGGGAAAAAGATCGATAAAGAATTCTTAAAGAAGGCTTGCTTGCCCAGGGCCAGGCCAGCTCAGCGGTGTCTTTCTCCCGTCGTATCCCACTGTCTCTCGTACCTACACTGGCCCCCGCACCCTGTCCCTTCTCCCCTTTCTACCTGCCTGCGCACTGTGCGCAGTGCGGTTGGCTGCACATGAAGAGAGAGGGGAGGGGCTGCTCCTCTGTTCCGCAGTGAGTCACAGCACAGAAGAGAGAGGAGACTGTTTTGGCGGTGACAGAAGAGAAATACCTTGCGTGCCCGCTGGACAATACTGATTTGTCGCTAGTCGCTTTTTTGAAAAAAAAGTCGCTAAATCTAGCAACAAAGTCGCTAAGTTGGCAACACTGGTGATCACTTAACTTTTCATCTAAAGCCATCAAGAGGTCAAAAATCCAATTTTCACATTACTTTGGTTTGTGACCGAATACCTGCAAAACACGTTAAACTAAGATGGTGAACATTATACCTGCTAGGCATCCACATGTTAGCATTGTCACTCTGAACAAGGTTTGCATGCTGACATTAGCATTTAACGTTTGCATGCTGACATTAGCATTTAACCCAATGCACAGCTATGCCTAAGTACAGCCTCACAGAGCTGCTACAATGACTGTAGACTCTTAGGCAGACTGACTAAGAGTCTACAGTCCTACAGCCCTGCATAAAAAAAACAGCGCTCACATTCATTTCAATAAAATCAGTCCGGTGACGCAGAAAAGAGTTGAACCAAGCTCAATTTTTGCTGCAAGTCATCCAGCAAGGCACTTTGTTTCTCAATCAAATATGTGCAAATGCATGTTCCTAGTAGATACTTTGTAATGTAAAACTATTTCTACTGATTGATTTGCGATTGTTGTAACGAAAAATAAAATAGTTGTATCATGCCGTGTTGTGTGTTGTTGAGTTATGTTGTTGTAACATAGAGCTGTTTTCGATCTGAACGCCCACTTAGATTTTAAGCACCATATTAAATTGTTTTCTCGGAGAAGATGAAACATGAAGATATGTGATCAATATGTTACAATATATTGAAGAGATTGTACATTTTCCCAGCTTTCCATATCATACTGCGTGCGTCATATGGTAAAATGACATGACAGTCCAAGACACAGAAATAAAAACTAATTTGAAAGCAAATATCTGCTGAAAGAAGAGGTAGCATAAATACATTTATTTGCTTAACCTTTCAAACCCCCAGTGAATTCTACAGAAAGCTGGTGGTGGAGAATACTCTATACATAATGCATCATATGGTGAGATTTACTCACAATACTGCATGTGGCTCATCAATAATTTTACAGGCACTTCTCACTCTCCACCCAGGTGTCTTTCTACTTGGGTCATAGATGGTGGAGGCCCGACTCATTCACGGCCTGACTCAAGCCCAGACTGAGCCCCAAGCCAAGCCCTCGCCGCAGCTGCAGGCCCTCAGAGCAAAGAAAGCACTCATGACAATGCCCTCACCTAAACAGTAGGATTTCACAATGTTGTGGAATGATGGCACTGGTATTTGTACGGTATGTATACCTACATGGAGGAGCTTCTGAATAAAAACAGGGTGGAAAAGATAACTTGTTTTTCCATTTTGAACGTTTGTGTGGTGTAGGAGAGGTGCCGGGTTTCCTTACGATAAGAAAACAGGATCAAGATAATCTTGTCCAGTGTGTGTGCGTGTGCGCCTGTGCTCGTGCGTGTGTTGTGTCTGTGTGTATCTCAGTACATTCCACTGGTCCCTGAAGGCATAGGACGTTTCTCTCCAGCCACACACAGACAGAAGCACACACACACACACACACAGCAACCGCCTGCCAAAAAGGTCTCTAAAGGTATAAGAGGCTATAAATAACACTATGAACTACTGAAACTGTAATAAATGAACGCACTCGCACAATAATAAACACAACTCTGTGCAGACTAGCATAAACACACTGACAATGATGCTTTGATTGTTTTCACACCAGTGACAATCAATGCACAAATTACCTTGTAGGACAAAGATTAAAGAAGAATACTGATATGTTTGCTTCTTAGATTGTGCCAACCATCTATTTAGGCTGCCGCTCTGCTTTACATTATCTCTGTTTATGTCAGCAGTCCAAGATAATAGGGCTTGTGTTCCTGCCTGCACAGAAAGTCATTGGCAGATAATCGTATTTGTAAAGCATTGACAAACAAATTCCACAGGCAGAATTAGTCAGGGTAGAAAATCCATCACAATGAACATGAAGCATTAGCTTAGTTTTGTTAGTGAGACTATTACTATTCTTTCATTTCCTTGCTATCATAAGGTCAGTTTTTGTATTCCGTGATCAGTTTTTCCTGTTTAGACTTTAACTAGCCAAAGGGCTATGGAGTGTGACGACACGGCCGAATGTGTTTGATTTAATGTGGGGTGGCACACACGCCACCGTTCTTGTGTGTTAGCCAGCCGTATAGTGACAGGTGTGCCGCAGTGAAAGGGTGATGGCCCAGTAGGGCACTAAAAAAGGGGGCAGGAGATGAGTGGATAGCATTTTGCATTAAAGGTGCACTATGAGTTCCTGCATGGTTTCAGCGCGATTTCATTTTTGTCTGAAATCGTAGGCATCTCTCCTTGATCTGCTAGCTGTCTGCCCCCTGAATACACTGTGAAAAAACCCGGTCTCGGGAGACAACACAGGGGTCATAAACGTCAAACAAACACTAGGGGCACAGGCTGTGCATCAAAATACAACAAACCACGTTCTAGCCAATCAACGACAAGATGGTTGGGGGATAATGCGTCTTTTTCACTGAAATTAAGGCTGCTGCTCTAAAAGCACCCCCTCCCCCAACCATCTTGTTGGTGATTGACCATGCAGGAACTCATAGTGCACCTTTAAGTAATCGTACATTGTAACAGTTTTTTCTTTTTTCTTAATGTGTTTCACAATGATGCTATAATAGCTGTGTTGTGATCCAACTATAGTGAGCGGCAAAAGAGAATTTAAAATAGAATAGATAAGTTAAACAGAGTGTAATAAAAGCAGAATAAACAAGTCTTTGGTTTATGCTTAATGGTGCATTCAGATTTAATGAGATGCAAAATTCAAAGGCAGCATAAATGCATGAAAGGCCAATGAAAAGACAAACAAACCCAAAAGGACATGAATTGATAAAAATGTCACACCAGGCAGGCGTGAATGGTGGGGAAGATGTTCAACTTGTTAACATCTTAACACCAAGAAAATTTAAATTATTAAAATGATCTTGAGTTGTATGACAGCACTCCATTAATGCACAGAGATGGGAGCACAAAGGAGAGGGAACATTGGTGCTATCTTGTGAATTAATCCACGTTTCCACCAGTTTTGAGCGGAACCATTTTAATCAAGGCTGTGTCATCAATGGAGGAAGTAAACAGTAGTAGCAAGATGTTGGATTGCATGATTGCTTTTTTTATTACAGATATTTGTTTTCATTCCAAAAAACAAGCATGGACTAACAACCGCTGCACTCTCTATTTTTCTGACGATGTGTCACTTGACTTGCCCTTCCTTTCTTTCCAACTTGTAGGTCAAGGAAAACCTGCCATTTGTTTGTTCCAGTTGGGAACCAACTTTTTGACTGATATAAACTGGCCACTGTTTATATCAGTCAGATGTTCTGTTTAATGTTGCCTTCTGTGCTCATGGTGCAAAGCGACAGACCTCGATCATTGACTTGTGTTAAATAAAAGATGTGCACTTCTAGCCTTCTTTGAAATGCAAGAAGAGAGCAAAACCTCATCATGAGTTACATCAAAATGATGCCATCTTATTTGTTTTACTTGTGATACAGTCACTGCTTATACTACTCTCAAATAAAATGACAATAATAATATGTCACTTTAACATTTTCATTTTCACGCAAAATCCATAAACGAGAGCCCTCTTCTTCTGGTATCTTTAGATAATAAAATAATAATACCAGGTAAAATGGTGTCTTCGCAGTGCACTTGATGCCCAAAACTCATTAATACCAAATTACAGAATGCAAAAATACAAGTAATCTTTCCTTGGATTTTGCAGGTGACCTACCCCTCCATACACCAAGATTTCTTCCTTTTTTAGATCATTTTTGGGGCTTTTTAAATTTTTGCTGCAGACGGACAGGACAAGAATGTTTCTCTTTCTTTTCTGAATATTGTACATATGTTTAGGCCTATGTCAGAAATATTAGTTTGTGTGTTGGCAGGTTTGTGTGGTGTAAAGGATTTAATAATGGAATAAGGTTAGAGCTACAGCTAAATACAGGATGTGGTGTTTTAAATAGCGTTTATCCCAGGATTTGGGGATTAAATCTCACCTTTGAAATGTTTGCCATCTAAAGCCAGGTGACTTTGATTTGAAAAAGCATACATATTTGAAGCCCCTGAAACCACGAATCAAATTAATCTTTGTCACCAGATGTCATGAACATGAGACTCATACAAATTGTATCTGTTCAATGGCAATTAAATATTAACACAGCCCTGTAAAACTCTTGAGGGTTCTCTCAAAGAGAAAGCTGTGAAATATTCTGCTTTTTTCCCAAAGGAAATTCTGTCTGTTTGCTTTTTTTTCCTGACAGTGGCTGAAAGCTTGTACAGTTTATGGTTATATCATCTTGTTCAATATATAAAAAAAAAATGGAATATCACCACGAACAAAAAAAAATCTATGTCATCTATGTATTAATTCGATGTAATTAGATCTGTCTATTTCATTAATTAAAATTCAGTTTTACAACTGATGGATATGTGAATTTAACAGAGCCTTATATCATCTTTCAGCTCAATGTTTTGGTTTTACAGTATGACCTGCACCTTTACACATTGTGTATTTTTCAAGTATATTCTTCAAAATGCAAGAAAGGTTTCTGAAAAATCGTATGTCTGTGGTCAAAAAGGGTCATCGGTCATAAGGAAATCAACCAGCTTTTAAAGCTATCGTGCGTAGTTTCTGTCGCCCCCGTGAGGAATTGTAAGTAATGACAACAACACTGTCAGCGCGTCCACATGACCCAAGCCTTCCGTGATCGTGCACGCGCCCCCACCTCTCCTCCACACAGTTGCTGGTAGCCCCGGAGGACACAAAGGATTAAAAACACCTGAGGACTCTTTAGAAGAGGTCATTATCTTCACTCGAGCTTCTGCGCGGGAAAGTCACCGGACGACACAATCTTCTGAACATAGCCATACTGAGAAATACAGAGAGAGTTGTGTGGAGCTGAAAGTCTTAATTAGCTTTGTAGCAAATCATTTGGCAATGGCTTGGATGTAACAGATGTTCATTAATATCAAAATGTTAGGCACTAAAGATTTAAGGTAGTTATTGTGTGAGGGGATAACACAACACAGCCTGCACAGTTCTACCTCACTCAGTGTAGTCTGAATCAATAGCACACTGCCATCAGTAGGTCAGTATTCCTTTTCTCTCCTGTGGAAACCTTGTGTCAAAGCAGTTTGTTGCTTGGGAACGGAAGATGTGATGGAGATAAGACGACACTGAATCGGGACTCGTCTCTTGGGTATGTGATGCTGCTGTCAGGACAGTGGTCAGTAGACATAAATCATCACATAATGCTCTGGAGTGGAATGCTACATTCTCTGCCTAACAAGCTGCCAACAGAGACTCTCCCAGTTGATAACTCTACTGAGCTGTTGAGTGCTCTCTGCTCCAGAGCGGGAATGTACTCCTGCTGACAGCAGTGCCTTTTCACGTCAACCGAGCTGAGGATGTTTGAGCAGCTTTGCAGTTTGCGAGGTTCCTCCACAACAACCAAGCATTACAGAGCTTTGGTCAAGTGCATTAGAATTACGAGTGGAAAACTGCGAAGAGGAGATAAGTTTGGTCTCAGATTAGCAAAACTTCTCTAAAACAGCAAAAAGGTCTTTCTATGTACATGATTTCCTGTAGGAGACGTCCACACACCACAACCACCACATTCACAATGGTATTTCAATGTCAACTACTGCCTATTTATGTATTTACTTATTATTTGTATGTTTTTATATAATAATTATATGGTGAAGAGACATACTCCTTTCTCTTTTTCTGCAAATCTTTGCATTTTCACGTCCCATTTTGGAGAAACTAATCAAAAAACTGACAGCAAAATAAATCTTTAGTGCAGAAGTGAACTGCCAGTAGTGCAAATATACATTCCTGCACTGTGGAGTTCTGTGGACAGCTTTCTGAACATCAAGATTGTAAGAGACATTTCCTTAAAGGTTTCTTTGTGCTGTCTTTTTTTAATCAACTGTGCATAATGACAAACTGGACACATACGTACATAGTAAAGTCCTTTTCAATTAATATACAGACAATAATCCATATATCAAAATAGGCTGGTGAAATTAAACTTTAGAAAGCTTAAGTATTTAAAGAAAATGGTTCAAATAGCCCACAAATTGGGCAACGGATATAAATTAAAGAGCAGCATTATGCCCAGAATCGCATTGTTTGATTAATTTATAGTAACAATACTCACCGAGATGATGGCAGCCAAAGTCTCTGTGGCCCCAGTGCTCAGTGTGATGTAGGGGATAATGTTTTCAGCAAAGCCTGCTTCCCGAAGGATCCCATTGGTGTAGTACCAGATCTATGAAAAAATAATATATTTATTTGATGATGATGAGCTGATATTGTGAAAGAATATTTCTCAGCTGTCAACCTCAGAATCAGTTTCACTGCAGTCCAATACACCTCTGTAACATCACTCAGTCACTGTCAGACTATAATATGTACTGTCATTCGACAGGTCTGATGGTGATAGCAAATTCAAATAAGACCTCCAGATTGACCTAAATTAAATTCCTGTCTTCTTGAAATGAAAATATATGTAAATCAAGTCATGTTCATATCCGTGATAAACCAGATGAGCTTTGTTATTTGAAAAAGTCCATCAACCTATCAAATGTGAAAATTGAACACAAATATTATTCTTTATGATATTCATCCTGGAGATGTATTTGGGGACACGCTAATTATAAATAACATTTTGTTTGCTATCATACAGCCTATAATATGTTGGTCAGTGTGTTTTCCCACTTTAATTTTTTAATATGACCAGTTTGGATTGCATCCGTCTTGCTAGTAGAGCCTTAGACACATGGAAGTTAAAAACCACCCCTGTTTTTCAATAGAACAGGAGCTCACTTGTCTTCTGATGGATTTAAATACAAAACAATGAAATTTTTTTAAAGGATACAGTATTAACTTTTAAAAATGTACTTTTTTGCCAATCACTGAGATTTTTTTACATTATTCCTGGTGGAGATGGAATGTACATAATTTAAGTCCGTTTTTTCTCAGTTCACTGTTGTCATTCTCTTTTTATCAAGTACCGGATGGCAGCAATAAGCAGCAACTCTCTTTCATGGCATCTATATGGAAATTGCTTTGGAAATGCAATTTGCTGCTACACATGATCCACTGACAAGCAGGCACTTTGTCACTGATAAGACAGTGATAGGACTGCACACACAAGTGTTTCTGTAGTTAACAGTCAGTTCTGTAATTCTCTGTCCAGCATTCCTGCACAGGTTTTTTTTAAAAACTGAATGAGAGAGTTAGAAATGCTTTTGCTTATACTTAAATCTACTGTTACTAGAGCTGTAATCGGGCTTTAAAAGTTAGGCCCAACAACGCCCAAGCCCGACAGAATTCAGCCCGACAAGTAAATTTTGATTGACAGCTTTTTAAAAGCCCTAACCCGTTTAGAGCCCAACATTATTCAAATGTGCGCACGCACACAGCTCTTTTGCCTTTTGTCAAGAATGAGTCATTTATAAAAAATTTTAACATAATTTATTCATGACTAACGTAGGCTATAGGCCACTTGGAAGTTGGAACAAAGAAATAAAATAAGTCCTCCAGAGGCCAGCCTCTGTTTCACCTCAGCATCCATTTTCACGCTAATCACACACCGTCTGCAACAACTGGCACCACCACACCAGGACTTAGGGACTGAGCCCCTCTGAGTGTCGAACTGTATGCACTGTAAGCACTCCCTTACCATCCATGCTACCTCATTGTTTTATGTATGCACTGGAGATTGTGGGTACGTGTTTTTTTATGTTTTTAAATTCTATTTTATTTATTTGCAAAGCACTAAGAGGAATTCCATCCAATTTCATTGTGTCCTGTACAATGACAATAAAGAATTCTATTCTAATCGAAACGCATCACCTGACCGATCATTTACCGCGCAACCCGGAGCGCAAGCCCGAGCCCGTGTAAAATGATAGAAATTAAGACCGAACCCAACTGAACCAGTCGAGTCCCATCGGTTTCGGGTAAAGATCTTCAGCTCTAACTGTTACTCCATTGTAATGCACCAGGGAGTTAGCATTCACATGTCAATGGCTATGCAGGAAGCGGGAGTTGTTTCTCAGCTCAATAAAAGCCTTGTGAAGCAGTAAAGGGATGTTTGATTTGACAAAAGCTACAGCTCCAATATGAGGGTAAACCAGGCTAAGCATTAAAGCTACACTCATTAACATTGTTATATTATTTCATGCAAAGGGTGTTGAAAGAAGGTATATCTATAATCCCATTTTACCACAAATTTGCATTATTGATTCATATTTAAAATTTGTATTATTATATAAATACCAAAGAAATTGCAGATTTTTTTAACTAGAAAAGAAACAGTAACAATGTGTCCTAAACATCTTATATATAAGATAGTGTAAAGAACAGGATTCCACTGACAATCTGAGAGAAAGTTAAATAAGAAGTGCATCTCACAGCATTGAGGCCACAGAGCTGATAGCAGGCCATGGTTATGATGATGGTGATGAGCTGCCAGCGAACAGCTGGGCTCCTCAGCAGCTGTAACAGAGAGACGGTGTGCAGGTTCTCCTGAGCCCGAGCCTCCGCGTGAACCTCCTCCAGCTCCTGGGACACATCTTTCTTTCCCAAAAACCTCTGAAAGGCTGACACACACATACACACAGTGTTAAAATATCCATAAATAAAAACAACCATCACGCCGACATCAAAGAAGTTGAGGATTTATTCCACAGCAAATGAAGACATCCTCATAAATGGATCAACTTGTTAAAAACTGGACACTCAAACTAAAATCAGTTTTTTGTAGCTTTATCAAGTGAGTAAGCTGTGTCCCACTCCTGTATCTTTGTGATGTCTAATCTGAATTGTAACCATGAATTATGCCACTTTATTTGACTCTTTTGGCCTTCATAAAGTGAGTATTATGGATAATGCAGTCTTGCAGCCCCCAGGTTGTATGTGATCGATGTGGATATTAATAGTGGAGTCTTTGACTACTCAAGGTGGAGAATTTTTGTGGAAAACAGAATCAGCAAACTAATTTATTTCGGTTCATCACTTTATTTATTTATATGCTTTTATGTTTTTACTATTTAAAAGGATCATTATCAAAAGTTCTGTGTGAGTTAAACACGAGGGGCACTAATGACCAATGTTTTGAGTCAGACCCAGTTATGTTTATATTGTGATTTTTTTTTTTTTTAGAAATAAAGAATTGGTTTTGCAGTTGTTTAATGAGGATGGAAATGCATTCGTACATTTGTTAGGCCTCAGGGATACACACAATGCATGTTGATGAGAATAATGAACATAAACTTAACTGATCTTAAAATGATGTATGTGTGACCTATAATATAAAGATTGACATCATTAGTTGGAGCTAATTGGCTTGGGGCTGAGAGCCAGGGAAAATTCTGGAAGCTGTTGAGAGACGGACTATGCATTATTGTTTAGGTCTTCTCATGGGACTTGTTGACAATAATAAAAATTTAGAATAACGCCACGCTTACCGTTTAAATAACAACACAAATGCCTCCACATTTTCCCTTTCAGACCCTCTAAGTTTTTGGGCCACAACAGCGACATGGAGTGGAGCCCCACTGTCTTCCTGCAGGGAAAATAAAATAGGATGCCTCCGTGGGTACATTGCCACTGTTACAACTGATATTGACTGCTCCAGTATCATTCTGAATTAAAGCAGGTTTCCATAGTTTCTATCAGCAGAGAGAGACAATTGAATGTTCACTTAGATTCTCATCTGGATGATAATGTTGAAGTAAGATCTCATGGTGGGCAACTTGTTCTGGTATCAGAGGATCATTTCGGCATGATGTTCTTCTTTTTTTGTCCTTTCCTTCATTTCTTATGGTTTTTAAATCACTGTCGATTTTTTTAATAATGGGTTTTATATATTGCCATTTTCAATGTACTTAAGTGCTGGTAAAGTAGATCAAATAGCAACGCATTCTCATGAACAGGTTCGTAGGATATCGTACAAAAAGTGATGCACATTAAAACGTATATCATACGAAAACTAGGAGGCTGCCGGCTGGTCCCGTGACATCGGCTACAGAACTCCGTGCTACAGAGCGGCAGTTGCTAGCTGTTTAAGCCGCTACAGAGCTTTGTGACACAGTCACAGCTCGTCGTATCAGCGACAGTTAGTAGATGTGTTTAGCTGCTACAGAGCTCTGCAAAACCGGCTACGGTGCTCCGCATGGTGCTCTGTCAGGTCAGCGGTAGTTGGTGGTTCCGTTCTCCGAGAAAAGGTGACTGTGAGCCGGGTACAGAGCACCGCAAGCTGCCGGTCATTTCGGCAAATTTAGGCAAGAAAAAGTGAGCGTTATGCAGAAACGAAATTTTGTTTTACGCACTAAAACGACTAGTTATTTAGGAAAAAGATTGTGGTTAGTATTAAAACACTCCCAAGGAACAAGCATTTCCTGGGTGAAAGTCTTTAGTTTTCCCCGGGAAGCAAACTCAGCTCCCTGGCTTGAAAGTCCTGTGTGCTAATGACCACCCATCACCCCGACTTCCTCCCTCCGTGGCCAGCCGCATTCTTATACAGCAGCAGTCAATGTGGTGCGCACAGCAAAACAAAAACAAATTGGTAATCATACGAATTACAGTGCTTATCTATTTGTAGCTTTTCGAACATATGGTTCATGAGAACAGGCTGAAGATAGATATAGATATAGGCTATATTCAGATAATTGTAAAACAAAAACACTTCTAGCTATGATGTGTAAAAACAAGAGTTTCAATTAATTTGTACAATTGTAACAGGTAACATAGGTGAGTCCTGCTTTCTCTGCATTCACACACTGTTGAGGAATTATGTTACAGTATGTGATTTATGTCACTCTTTAGCATTGGTTATTTCCTTCCTGTAGATACAGAACGTACATTCCTAATACTTTGGGACAATGATTAAAAATATGGAATATCAAATAGTGGGACATTCAGTTACAGCACATTTGTAAGTTTCAATCTTGCAGTGGGTTTCTAGTATATTTAAATATGAGGTATTTTCTGAGATATATAGTATCAAAATCCTGCCTAGTTGCTGTCATCAGCCTGTACCCACCTTGAATTCCCATAACACCAGGGGATTTACCTTTACAGGAGAAAGAATTAAAGTGAGGTAAGAGGATTCTTCCCTCGTCCAGTCCAATCCTTCATCTGTCCAAGCAGCTTGAAAAAAAATGATTAGCTCTGTACACACAAATATAAAATGTGTGTGTATTTCTGTTTTGCTTCCCTGCCTTTTAAAGGAAAGGAGAAAATATATACGCAAAACAAATCCCCCTTTAATGTCTGTATGGAAAACACCGGGCATAGCACCTGCTCGACTGCGGCACTGTAAGATGACGTAGTATTAAGAGCGACAATGTTAGCAAGTAGTATTAAAGAACTAAAATCAGCATAAGGAGGTTGATTTGGGTAGTGGATGGGTCAAACAATGCAGGACTTTCACCCAGGACACTGGGGTTCGTGTCTCTGTTCTTGTCCTGCGTGTCACTGAAATGTAATTTTTTTTTTAACCCCACCCATGATCCTTTTCCAAACCTAACCATCCCGTTCTTGTGCCGCATGTCATTTAAACAAGGTATTTGGTCAAGACTCTTGGCATCACTTTTTGATGCTCTGGGTCGGGACGGGACATTCGGCACAAGAACGGGACAGTTAGGGTTAGGAAAAGATTGTGGGTGGGGTTACAAAATGTACATTTCAGTGTCACCCGGGACAAGAACGGGAACACGAACCCCGGTCTCTTGGATAAAAGTCCTGTGTTGTTTGACCCATCCACCACCCCAACCAACCTCTTTGTGTGGATTTTCGGTCTTTCATACTGCTCGCTACCGTTGTCGCTCTTAATACTAAGGCCGGCCACACACTAGCTGCGTCGTGTGAGCGTCGCGTTTCTGTTGCGTGTCAGCTGTGTGGATTTTTCGATGTCTTTTCACACCAGAAACGTGTCTGATGTGGCGCTGCTGCTGCTGCTAGCCTTGTCTCTACACATGTTTCCCATTGATTTACTGCACTCAAGCAGTATACTTTATGTAACATAAATATATACTGATTTGATTACAAGCAAAGACAACGTCGGCAGTATTGACGGCAAAATAGGCTACAGAATATTTCGTTCTGTATTGACAAGTGCAAATATTTAAAAATCAATAAGTTTTTTTTTTTTATTACATTTTTTCTGCATTTATGTCAAAACCTAGAGACTTTCAACTTGTCATTTATAAATATGTATTTGTGTCAAAATGACATATAAACATCTTTTCCTATTGTATTTTGCCTGGAAACGCTTCCAACACGCTTGCGTGTCGCGTGAAAAATAGGCGTCGGTTCTATTTCTAGCATGCGCGCGTTTTCGCTGTGGCTCGAGCCGCGCCTGAGACGTGCGTTTCACGCAGTCAGTGTACAAGCTCTAACCTGTTAACATGGGAGCCGAAATAAAAACGGACACGCCACGCAGCTGACACACTCACGCGACGCAGCCAGTGTGTGGCCGGCCTAAGCCATCTTACAGCACCGCCGTCAAGCAGCTGCTCTGCCCGGTGCGTTCCATACAGATGCTAAAGGGTGGTTGAACAGACTCAAGGTTGAAATTATTTATTTTGTGAGAGCAGCTATAAACAAAGACATATGGCAAAACAAGAGTGAGCTAAAAATAAAAGTCCTACATCAAGAGAAGTACAAGCACCATTCTTGAATTCCAAACACTTAGCATTAATAAGCAAAAACATTGTGGCTGAAAACTTCCAGTTACAAAATCAAGCCTCACAGTATTATACATTTGTTGTGGCGTCTGATAAACCTTTAAACTCATAGATCTGTTACTCAAACCCAACTTTATGGATCCTATTTTTATGTCTTACTGGTACCTGAAGCAACACACCCCCAGCAGTACCATCAATTTCAACATGGCTAATTTCTACAACAGAGGCAGCCAACCTCCCATGCATGGTATGATCTTCTCCCACATAACATACTGTCTTTCAAGCTGGTCACAAGCAAAACACTTGACTGAAATAGCTATCACCCCTACCACAAAAGAACAATTGATTTAATTGTAATAGTTTTAAACATTTTGCAGATGCTTGCCTCAGGCAACAAGGGCAACTACCAGAGAGGTCTGTGTTGTACAATATCGACATAGAAAGTGTGGGCAAACAGTCTTCTCATTCAGAGCCACCCACTACTGGAATAATCTTCCTATTAATTCCCTAACCTCTAAACATAAATTTAAGAGATGGCTTAAAGCAAACCAAACTTGCAATCATGAGTTATCATACTACCTAAAACCTGGCACTGCCTTTATTTTATTGCATATATCTGCTACTTTTGCAATGCATTTATGTATTTTATTATTTTGTATTGTTTTGTAAAGTGTTACCATTGGGCCAATGGTAATAACCCGCAAAGGGACAACAGATGAAAAAAAGCTCATTACCTAACTCTGGTACATTTACATTGAGGTGGAAACTAAAATGTTGAATAATGTGCATTAAAGTGATTTTCGTCATTAATTTCATTTGGTGTGTGCTGTGCCAACATTTCCTCTAAAGGGGACACCTGTGGTGTAATCATCATGTATTGTTCTTAACATCTTATTATGTTTCTATGAGATGTTATTAATACCTTATTATATTCCAATGAATGCGAAAGATATAATGTCTCACATGCTGTATAGTACAGTACAGCAGTGGTGACAATTTCATCAACTATTTTCAAATGTCATAAAATCAATCATTACATGTTTCCCCCTTTTTTAATGTTGTTTTATTATTACCAAGCAAGTCTATTTCATATGTATGACTGTATTTTGGATGCTTTTGTAGCATTTTTTTTGTATTGCAAGAAAGTTACAGTACATACATAAGAAGTCAGGTAACCCAAACCATTTGATTTATATTTTAAAAGTATTAATACAGCAGAATAAAATGAATTGTTCAAATGCATTCATGGTTTTATCATGGGTTTTATGTATTTTATTAAATAACAAACAGGATGGTCGACATTACAAAGAACACGATCAACCAAATCTTTAGAGACTGCCCATCTATAATGAATACACATAGTAGCAGTTTAAGCTACTATGCCTCTGCCCCATGCTGTTCCTTCTCATGGTCTGTCAAACCTTCCCTGTTTAGTTTCGTTTTTCTGGTCCTTCAATATCTGCTTATGGAAGCTACAGTATGTTTACACTTTAGCTACTAAAATAATTTGGTTTAGGAAAGATTGTGGAGATGGCATATGAAATATGGTTAAGGAAGATAAGCAGATTGCCATCTGCTTTGCTTAATAAAATATATTTCTTGTGCTGAATAGGAGCGGGAGGTTATTTTATATTTTTTCTAAATAATGGAATATTAAAGAAACATGAATTAATGTGTAACTTTTACTGACCTCTGACTTTTAAATCTTACATATAGTACAGTAGCACACAAACTGAAAACATCTGTAGCACAGTTTACTATGTGAAGCAAGTCAGCTTTGCATTACGATGACGTTCAAACCAAACTTCAGAGTAGCCATTTATAATGTATGGATATAGACATCAAAGAGTTCAAACATCCACCAAAATCATATCTGATCACTTTTTTTTACAAGCTTCATTAACACATTCCGTTTGAGCTATGCCTCTGCCCCATGCTGTTCCTTCTTGTGTCATTTTAACATTCAACTAGATCAGATAGAGTTACTCCCATAAAGTCTTTGAATTCTAAAACTATTGGTTGGACGAGATGATGATTGGTGGAGAGTACGTACCTAAATCATTTCACATAAGCTACATGGACATTGCATTATTTTGATTGAAAAATTCTTGAGTTTCCAGACTTCTTTGTCTTTAAGAAGACTGTAAGAACTGTAATGAGCCATAACAAGCGTCAGTATTTTACGAGTTGGGAGTGAGAACGGGTTGGACAGGAAGCATCGTATACATGTTAAAGTGTCGTTGGTCACAGATTAGACACGACGAAACATACTTTAAACACCTGCATTTGGAAATATGCTTCACTCTCGCTCTCTGTGGTCCTGTATGGGAGTTTTAAAGTGTCTGTGACAGAGAGACTTCAGTTATTATAAATCTTTAAGTTCTGTAAAATACAGTGTTTTGAATGTTTTATATAAAAGACCTTCTTGAAAAGGCCTTGGACTTCTTTAATTATTTATAAAAAGATGTCTCTCTCATGTGTCTCAGTTTGTGTTCAGACTAAATTTGTTCAAACTGATCAGACTGGCACACATTAAAGTTGTTGTGATTTGTGCTCAGAGAAATCCAGTACAGCTGGTTGGTCCTTCAATATCTGCTCATGGACGCTAAAGTATGGTTAAGGTATGGTTACACTAAAATAATTTGGTTTGGGAAAGATTGTGGTGATGGCATATGAAACATGGGTAAGGTATTGTTGAAGATAAGCAGATCCAATCTGCTTTGCTGAATGAAAGATCTTGCATGTGCTTAATGAGAGTGGCAGGTGATTTCATAGCACTTCTATGGATATTACAGAATATTAACTAATGTTTGACTTTTAGTGATGATATAATGATTTTATAGGATGAGGACATGAAGCAAAGAAACTGCTTTAAAGCAATGTCCAATATGAACAGGAACAATGGTTGCAATGTCCATATGGGAACCTGGCAATTGTTATTTAGACTTGTACAATTGTGAACCTATTTTTATAAGAGTTTTGCACATTGAACGTTAAAGCAATTGTGAAATACTGTAAAAGCCACAAATCTCAGCAATGGGAAAAGTAATCAATGAGTCTATGGTTAACAGCTCTACCAATCCCTTACAGATACACTATGGTAATTTGTGCAATGGTACAGTGACACTCTTACCCTTGTAGAATGATTTTTCAAGCTCCAGAAGTGTGTGTGGATGTGATTGGTACAGACCAGAAAGGTCTTAAAACATAACAAGCATTGCAATGTATTTGAAACATGAAAGCCTAGTGCGGCAGCAGATGTGAGAGAGATGACTAATGTGTTTCTGTACTGCATACAATACCTCTTTCAGCTCCAGCCTCATCCCTCCTCTCTATCAGCAGGTAGCGAGGACTCTCGGGGAGGAAGGGCAGCACACACAGCTGCAGTATTGCCGGCAACGCCAGGAAGGAAAACAGGTAGCTCCACCTGGATTCCTGCAGTCAAAACATCCACAAAAGAGCTACATCAAAGCTTTAGACATGGTACAGTATATGATATATATCATACTATACAAAAAAGTTACACAAAACTGGTGCTCCATTGAATAAGTCGATGCACATCTTATTCTCATTAAGAATTTCTGCAATCAGTAATGATTATCATTTTAATGTAAAATAACAATGTGTTACAACGCTTGTAGAAAATATGGCATAGTAAATGTTTGAATGTGAAAGATGTTTCCTTAAAGTAAGAAGCAATGTCAGTGCCTGTAATAGATGGATTTTGAATTGAACTAATACCTGTTTTCTGAACAAACACACTTCAATGGTTTTGTTTTGAAGGAGGAGGTTACTTTAGATAAAAAGCATTTATTGCTGGACTTGGTTGACACCAACTAGAATATTTGCCGAGCCCAATGGCCAAGTCTGAGACAAGTCCGAGTGCAAATACCTACGAGTCCAAGACAAGCGCGAGACAATAGAAAAACGTCTTGAGTCCAGAACCGGACTGCTGTGTATACAAATGGTGACTTTGTAATATATCTCCCTATAATATTACAACTGAATAGATATATACTAGAATAGAAAAAAAAAAGTGTTGTGGTTTCAGTTTTGCCCACATATCTAAACAAATACAAACATACAAAACATACAAAATCCTAATTCTTGTTAGGTAACTCTCATTATGGTCGCCTCCATAGATTCATTTACAGCATGTTTATGTTTTTAAGTGGCACCTCCCTCTTGTCACATCTATTAAGGCAGAAGCCTTAATAGATGTGATAAACTGAAAATATTGAGTTGGCTTTTTTCCACAACTATAAATATTTATCAAAGCCTGCTACATTCATGGAAGTTGGTAGTAAACATGGTCGATGAAGCAGCAGCAAAGAGCACTTGAGTCCTTCAAAATAACCTTGGATTTTAAATCATCCTCCATCTTTGCAGGAAAATACAAGTTGCCACGTGTTTACTCAAAACAAAAATGTTCTATTTTAACATAAGATATCCTATTTGATACAAAGTATTCCTTGAATGCATCAACACAAATCTGAAAGTCTAGTCATCTTCCTGGGCTTATTATGAAAACTAAGATGAGTGTAAGAACCAGCCTGTGTTGATGAAGGTCACTACCACCATCACACACACAGACATACTGTACATACAGTAAATACCTCATACGAAGTATTGCCCTTAGGAAAGACAACAGGATGCACAGCCCTATCTACTTGGCAGATCTATATGCTTCATGATCTCACTTGAGCAAACGGGAGGGAGACATTTTGTTGTTATGCAGAGACTGTGGAAAGAACCTGCCCTTTGGAGAGAAAATGTCAGCTCTCAACTCATAAAAAGTCTGTTGGGGATTCAATTGCCTAACTTTTACTATGTGAAAAAAATCGTATCCGACTGTAAAACTTTTTAAAAAAGAAACAAAAAGAAAATGTAATTCATTTTTCTTTAACAGCTCTGATGTATTCAGCCTGAGCTGTAAATTAACTGTAAATTCACAGGTTATGTAGTTTGCAGTCCAGTCAGTTAGTGTGTTTGTGTGTGTGTGTGTGTGTGTGTGTGTGTGTGTGTGTGTGTGTGGGGGGGATTGTTTGATTAATCTGATGGCCTGAGGATGAAAGATGTACCTCGTCCTGGAGGTCCTGCATTTAATATGTATGTACATCCTGCCAGAGGGCACACATGTGAAAAACCTGTGTCGGGGTGGTTGGAGTCTTTGACGATTCTGCAGGCTCTTTTGTGGACTCCTGGTGATCTTCTCAGCAGTCCTTATCACTATCTGGTTCTTAGTGGTGCTGTTCCCATACCACACAGTGATGTAGCTGGACAAGATGCTCTCTATGATGCAATTGGAGAAGCTGCTAAGAATCCTGGGTGATGTGCTGAATTTCTGTCTCCTTAGAAAGTACAGCCTTTGGCTCGTCTCATCCCAGCTAGAGATGAGAGTGGGCGTTTAGATTAGACCTCTCAGAGGCTGCTACACAAAGAGTTGAATTCATGTTCTACAAGCTGTGGTGTGATGTCTGTGGTCTTTACGACATACATCTATCATTACGACATACATATATAATTTTCTGGTACGATATAATATAGGCTGCTGATGTTGACTGCACTCACATACTGGTTATTTCTATTGACAGGCATGTTAGTTATGTCCCAAAAAATAAAAGTTGACTGGATGAAAGAAAGCCCTGCTATGACCTGGAGTGATACTCTTTTATAGTAAACTGAACAAAGCAGACAAATGGTTTAGTGCTGTATTGCACAATCCTTGCCGTGTTTCCTTTCAGTTCTCTCCTCTGTAGAATGTACGAGGCTGTAGGGTACATTGTCATCCTGTGATTGTACATAAGCAGAGAATGAAACATCTTGTTTTGTGTCGCGCTGAGAGGAACAAAACAGAGGAGAATGGGCACCTTATGAAACTCCGGCCAAAGTCTGAGAATGTTATAATGTGAACAAGTAACCTCTCAGAGAGGTAATGGATATGTCAGTTGGCTACATCTGTGATGTATCTGTTGGGTTAGTCTTAATTACTTTACGCTGTTGTGCTTTCTGGACCAGCTGGGTGATGTTACATGCCTAGGTGAGGGCATTACTGATGTGGATGCCCAGGAATTTAAAGCTGCTAACCCTCTCCACCTCAGATTCTGAATCATTAGCGGTTAATTACATCTTGTCTCCTTTCTCATGTCCATTATTATCTCCTTGGTCTGGTAATCTGTGTTGAGAGAGAGGTTGTTGTTGTCACACCATGTCATCAGACTGACCACCTCTCTCCTGTATGCTGTTTCATCACCCCAAGTGATCTGACCAATGACTGTGGTGTTGTCAGCAAATTTCAGGGTAGTGTTGTCCTTGTGTGAGGCGACGCAGTCATAGGTGAATAGTGCGTAGAGCATAGGGCTAAGGACATATCCTTGTGGATTTCCAGCGTTCGTCATCACATTGTTAGAGGTTAGATTCCCAATCCTGACAGATTGCGGTCTCTCAGTAAGGAAGTCTAACAGCCAGTCACAGAGTGTGGGATTCAGGCAAAGATTGTAGCGTTTGTGGGGGAGGACTGTATTAAAGGATGAGCTGTAATCAAAAACAAAGAGGGCTTTGTGCAAAGCTGCAGAGATAACGTCCTGATTGGATCTGTCGGGGCAGTGTGCGTACTGTAGGGGTCCAGTGACTCAGGTGTATTACACTGGATGTGGCCCAGAACCACTCTCTCAAAGCACTTCATTATGATTGGAGTGCAACTAGCCTGTAGTCATTCTGACAAGAGCCGGGGTTCCTGTTGGGGACTGGGATGATGGTGGTGGTTTTACAGCAGGTTGGGACTGTGGCCAGACAGGTTAAAGATGGAGGTAAAAACATCAGCCAATTCTGTAGCTCATGTCTTGAGGGCCCGCCTAGTGGAATTTATCTCGGCCTGCTGCCTTACGGGGGTTAAAGGCATACTATGTAACTTTTCCCTCTTCGGTCCCCCTACAGGTTGTCTCATTGGAACTACAGCTCGCGCGGCTGTAGTTCCAATGAGACAACCTGTAGGGGGACCGAAGAGGGAAAAGTTACACAAGCCGCTTTCTGACCAAGTAGTTACAGGAACGTAGTTATAGGAAAAGTCCACTTCTAAACAGATCTACTAACTACTCTCCCCCAAAACTGTTTTTTACAATTGCATTCCCACTGGCCAAGTGGCCATAGGGACTGGTAGGAGGGGTAAGGGAGTGATGCAAGCATGGCAACGGTCATTATAGCGTTAAAATCAGAAAATAAATACACCAAAAAAAGTATGAACTAAATACTAAATCTAATGTATATAGCATATTTGTCATATTTTAAACAAGTCTCCCGAAGAAAAACGTATAGATACGTTTCTCTTCGGGAGACTTGTTTAAAGTCAGAGACGGGGGAGAGAGAGCTCTCTCTCCCCTGTCTCTGCCTGCTGCGCTGTGGACGTGTGTGTGTGACTGTGTGTGTGTTTTTGTGACGGCCGGCCAGCCGCAAGACACACGCTTGTGGAGTTTAACTCCGAAAAGACAGTTAACCACAGGTTCCCATTAATCTTATGATGGACATGTGTTGTGATATTTAAACAAACAACCCGTCAATGGCGAAATAAAAACCTCTTATTTACGAGACTGGTCTGAGAGACCTTCAGCTTACAGCGGGGTCTCTGAGCCAGTCAGGTCCGTTGACCTAGGTTCATATGCTGAAAAGGGAACAGCGAAAAGACCCTGCCCTGAAGTAGGAGCTGAAAGAGTTACAGGAACTGCGGTCAGAGGAACTTAAAAATCCCTAAATTGGTCCAGTCAGAACACAAGAAAAAAAGGGTTCTAGGAATTTTATGTTCTAGGAACTGCAAAAATCCCTCCGGTCAGAAAGCGGCTATAGTATGCCAGTCAGTGGGGGTTCACGCATGTTTTAAGTGTATGTACAGTAAGTGTATGTATGTAACATGTGTATTCAATTAAAAACCTCTATGGCAGTAGGTAAATATGCTGAAATAAAAAATATATCACATTTACATGTAAAAATGATTAAAAATGAGAAAGGGAAGGAAGAAGAGGAACCAGATTGAGTGAATCCTTACAAAGCTATCTTATGCAACATTGTTGAAGTTTTGAGCGTGATTATCTTTCTCTGCAAGGCCCTTTGATATTTCTTGGAATATGAAAAAAAAATTGAAGATGTAGGCCTTTTTGCCTCTGACTGATAAAACGGGCTTGTCTACACAGGTGACAGTCCAACTCTTCTTTTTGATACTCTGTGCACTAAATCCTGGGTGAGCTGTGTAAATATAAACACTCTACACTGAGCTGTTTCTCATCTCATCCCAGCTAGAGATGAGAGTGGGCGTTTAGATTAGACCTCTCAGAGGCTGCTACACAAAGAGTTGAATTCATGTTCTACAAGCTGTGGTGTGATGTCTGTGGTCTTTACGACATACATCTTATAAAAAACAAACACATTTTTACCTCTATATCATTTTCTGGTACAATATAATATAGGCTGCTGATGTTGACTGCACTCACATACTGATTATTTCTATTGACAGGCATGTTAGTCATGTCCCAAAAAATTAAAATAACAGTTGACTGAATGAAAGAAAGCCCTGCTATGACCTGGAGTGATACTAATTTAATTTATTTAGTTCTCTCCTCTGTAGAATGTACGAGGCTGTAGGGTACATTGTCATCCTGTGATTGTACATAAGCAGAGAATGAAACATCTTGTTTTGTGTCGCGCTGTGAGGAACAAAACAGAGGAGAATGGGCACCTTATGAAACTCCGGCCAAAGCCAGAGAATGTTTTAATGTGAACAAGAGTAACCTCTCAGAGAGGTAATGGAAATGTCAGGTGGCTACATCTGTGATGTATCCAATTATACAAGCTAATATTGTCTGTGTTGGGTTAGTCTTAATTACTTTACCTTGCCAAACCATTCCCTAAGTGAGAAATAAACCTGCTCCATACTAATCTTTACTAAGCTTGGTACAGGCAGCAGTAGTTCACTGCAAATCTTTATTGCCAAAGAGGTCGGTGAAATTTAATTGGCTGCCACTCACTGTTGGCTGGTTAGAAACTAATACAAGATGGATTGAAAGGTGCATTTCAGGACAAAACCTTGAGATTGCCTTCTATTTATATTTAAATGTTCTGCTATTCTGGAAGAGCAAATAAGTGGTAAGTTACGTAAGTATAATAAGAACTGTTTTATCAATCCAGTGATGCATATGACATGCCAAATGATGGCATCTGCACAGATAGCAATCTGCTTTTCCATTTATACTTTGTTTCTCGTCACGACTTAGTAGTTTGCCACTCAGTTGAAAGATAAACATTTCTCCGGAGATGTATGTCTGTAAAACGGATTAGCACAACAGCCCTTCCACATTTGATTCTCACAAAATGAAAATCTTCTTGGTAAAAACCTCACGTCACCACAATCTCAGCCTTCAGAATACTATATAGGTGGAGATCTGCCAGGATCAGGAGAAAAGCCCATCATCCCTCTGCCTGCAGCTGTTTGTAATGAATGGCACCTGCTCTATAAGCTTATTTTCCTGATGTTCTGTCAAAAGAGCAAAGCGGCATTTGGCCCTTGCAGTGTGTGTGCTGCCCCATTCTTAAAATATTAAAGCAGTGCTCCATATAGTTTGGGGAAATGGTTTTCCACTGGGATTCACACCTTACAGGAGGGGTCAAAATAGTGAGAATGTGATAAACAATGTTACAACGAAACAGAGAATTATCACCTGAACCTACCCTCAGCAAAGCTTATCACCATTTTGCTCCCCACAAAGTGTCATCTTAGATTGGCTCCCATTGCTGTCACAGAAGCCTCCACTGAGATGAAAACCTGTTTAAGTCTCATAATCAAAGGCTGGAGGGCATAGTGAGGGGAGAACTTGGTCAAATCCTTTGAATACAACCATGAACAAGGGAATTCACAGCTCAAGACATATTCAGGTTCCAACAGTATTGATGTCTTCTTTCACTTTACTTGAAAGTAAAAATACACATTGATTTACAGGAATACATTTGCTTTCTATTTTTGTTAAGGGTCAGACATCAAAGTTAAGTGGCTTGAAAGATGGCAGCTATGTTTTATCCAAAGCAAGAAAAGAACAGGTATTCCATCTTCTTAAATCAATGTTGTTGTTTTTTTATACTTGTATTACTGTCTGTCAGTTTTATAACAAACTCTCATGGAATACATGTTTGTGTTCCAATGTTTACCAGATGATGCTAGATTGCATCCAATATACATGTAAGGTCAACACGGCACACTGTGCCGGTGTCAACACTTGGGCTTCAATCAACACCATTCAACACATGTTACTGCATTGTTTATATTTTACATACACTGCTACATAGCTACATGCTATAATGTCAGGAAAACCTGTGATCTTGTTTGCCGATGTTGTTATTGTTGTAATTATTTCTCTGCGCAAATTATTTCTCTGTTCTCAGTTGTGTAGTTTAGAAGTGGTTTAGAAGCCTTTATTGGTGATAGTGCTGCTATGCTCAGTAACACTCTTTCCACTGCTACATGTAGCTACATGCTAATGTCAGGGAAACCTGTAATCTTGGTTGCCAATGTTGTTAATTAGTGGGAATGCTGTTCAACAGCATTCCAACTATTGTTATTCTGTTCTTTATAAACTTCTTATTATTATTAGTGGGAATGCTGATTCAGCAGCATTCCAACTATTGTTATTCCTTTCGGCCATTTTTACTATTCCGTACGTTTTTTGGCTCTCCGTAACTTCTGCATACGTTCAGCTATTAAAACCATTCAACTTTTAAAATGTTCAGCTCTTTCAGCTAATGATGGGACTTCTTCAACTTTTTTTCTACTATTTATACTTTTTAAAATATTAAGCTTTTAATCATTTTATTTTAACATTAAACTCAATGAGAGCATGCTGCAAATCCTTAAAATCTTCTTCCGCTCCCAAAACATTCAGCTCTTTTGTACTTTCTCCTACTCTCTCCTTCAGTTTGATATATTTTACAGTTTTTGTGAAAAAGCTGTTTAAGGTTAGTGATCATTTCAGGATCATTTCATTTTTTGCGCTTAAACAGAGTGTGTATGGCGCGAGCTAGAGTGGATGATGTCATCGCTGATGGATGATGTTATCTACTTGTCATACACAATTTATACATCACAACATAGGTATTTTTGTCTAGTTTCAGGCAATGTGCTCAGTTCTGATATGACTTATACTTTTGGCTCATTGAGCATCCTAATGACAACAGTTCCAAATCTTCCTCCATTCGCTGCCATGTTAAACATCCTCCACATTTCCCAGCGAAACGCAGAGCGAACCACTTTTTTAAATCGCTGATATGCCCACATTTTTAGGTTTATCCACATAAATGTTATATTGATGCATTCACAAAGGCGTTGTGGTGGTCACGATTACAGCATTTGACTGATACCCCTTATCATTTTAGCAGGCTGAGCCTTTATTTGAGAGCTTGCTCTGTGTCTTTGAATAGCTCCAGTGTGGCACAACAGATGACAGTTTCAGCAGGTGACACGGTCATTAACCTGATTAAAGATGAAAGAGATCTCATCACAGACATCAAAGGATGTTTATCAACATGGTCACAGGTCATTAGTAGCCATGACAACCCTTTCACAGACAGTCAAATTGAATACTACAGGCATTAATATGAACATTAGTCTATATCTTTTGCGTTCCACTTCTGTCTGTCTCTGTCTGTTTCTGTTTCTCCCTGTCTCTGTCTCTCTCTCTCTGTCTGTTTGTTTCTCTCTGTCTCTGTGTCTGTCTGTTTGTTTCTCTCTGTCTGTCTCTGTCTGTTTCTGTTTCTCCTTGTCTCTGTCTGTCTCTGTCTCTCTGTTTGTTTGTCTGTCTCTGTCTGTCTCTGTCTGTCTGTCAGTCTGTCCGTTTCTGTTTCTTCCTGTCTGTCTGTCTCTGTTTGTTTCTGTCTTGTCTGTGTTTGTCTGCCTGTCTCTGTCTGTCTGTCTGTTTCTGTTTCTCCCTGTCTCTGTTTGTCTGTTTCTCTCTCTCTGTCTGTTTCTGTTTCTCCCTGCCTCTGTCTGTCTACCTTCTTCTCTGTCTCTGGCTACCTCCTTCTCTGTCTCTGTCTCCCTCCCTCTTGTCTGTCTATCCCTCCTTCTGTCTGTCTCTCTCTGTCCCTCCCTCCCTCCTTCTGTCTCTCTCTCCCTCCCTCCCTCTTCTGTCTCTCTCTATCTCCCTCCCTCTCTCATTCTGTCTCTCTCTCTCTCCCTCCCTCCCTCCTTCTGTCTCTTTCTCTCTCTCTCTCGCTCTCTCTCGCTCTCTCCCTCCCCTGTCTCTCTCTCCCTATGCAATGGATATGTCTGATAATAATACAAAGTATTTATACTTTTAGCCTTTTTAGTAAATTTATTTGAACTTCCACTTTTGACAGTATTACAGTTTAGCTTCCAGCTTTTCTAGAAATGTATTTCAGCTCTTAGCTCAGTTCATCTTCCAACTGACAATTTTACATTTCAACTTCCAAGTTTTTCAGCAGTGCAGTGCAATCCATTTGAGATTTTTCAAACAATTCATTTCATATTTCCGCATTTTCATCTCTGTTTCTCATAGCATTTGTAAGTCTTCCAAACTTAATCATAATTTCAGTTAGAAAATAAATTATTTTATATATTAGTGGTTATTCAACTTTTTAATGAAATTTATGTTAATTGAAACCATTCATACTTTTTGAAACTTTTTGAATACCGTTGAAACATGTATCGGGCAGTTTTCCAATCTGACTGAGGGTTTTGCAACTATGAACCACCAGCAAGTACAACTTAATTTAATGGCAGACCTCCAACAATACCACGCATGCGCTGATGTTGAGAATGTTGTAATCTGGTAGACTCCACACAGTGGCCCAATTCCAATCCAGCACCTACAGCCTCAATCTACCTACTTTCACTCTGTTTTCGCGTTCGCATGGAGAGTAGCCAAATGTCACAACCCTCAAATTTACTGCACAGACACATCTGCCAAAAAAGTGCATGTTTTGAATTTGGGAAAGCAATTTAGAGGAAATGTATTCATCATTAGTGTTTTAATACAGTGCCAAAAGTGGGCTAAAGTCAACAGAATATGCCAGTGCTTAATATTATTGGCTTTCTGTTCACATTACACAACTGAATTTATTTGGCTTTTAAAGCATAAGTGCCATAGGCTAATGCCTTTCATCCCTAAATGATAAACTGAACATTGAGCATGAATAATCAATTAGATAAAGACTGGATCCCTGTCATGAAAATGCCTCAGCAGTAGGCCAAGTCAACGATGCTTAAATTGTGGGCATTAAGGTGAGAAGGGGGGAAAGTTGATAGCATTTCCTCTGGGTAGTGAGCCAGACTACCCAGGGGATGAGAGGGGATATTCCTCCCCTCTCGCTTGCTCCACTATTAAGGCTTAGCGCCACCCAGGACGGTTGTGATTGGTTTGAAGAAATACAAAAAAGCAGAGCGTTTTTCCCCCCTATGCCAGAATAGATAGGTGGTGTAGCCAGACCATACTGCAGCGCTGACACAGCACCGTGGAGATACTGTATGTCTGGCAATGCAAGATTTCCTCCAAGGTAAACAAGGTGTGAGAATTCCTGCTTCTATCTTATTGAAACAAGGGACAGAACCAATCAAATACTGTGCAGGGTAAAAACATGACTCACACTATTCATTTGCCAATAAAAAAAGTGCCAGTAGAGGATTCTGTCTTTTTTTCTCAGGTACAAGCTCACACTTGGATGTCAAGTGGTAATGAAGCGATCCGCTGGACTGTAGCTCTAGAGTTGAAGAAGTCTGCCACTCCAAGAGGCTTCATCGGCTCTACTGACGGACGGAAAGGTCCTTGGCAATTACAGCTAATCACACGTGATGTCACACGTGAGTCACTGAAGTTATTTAGATCACGTGGCAGATGTGACAGACACAATAATTACAAGAATTAAGATGTGAATTGGTGTGAAACCAAGGGGATATCAGGATGGCTTTATAGCAAATGGGGATGGCACCGACTCCAAATACCCCAAATAAACTGACTGTATACTTGGGCCAGTTTTAATTAACTGATAATATATTTACTTTTTATCCCAAGGTTCAGTTGTTCCCATGCCTTTTTTCAAAGTTAGCAATTTGTGTTTTGACATTAGTATTCCTATCATCCAGTGTGATTTAAGGAAGATTCTGAAATCTGATGTGTTAACCTGTGCATATACTTTTATTGCAAAGGCTTTACCAAACAGGATTACATTATTATTGATTTGATATTAATTAAAAGGTTGGGTATGTAACTTTTATAAAAATAAGTTTTTGTCATATTTACTGAAACTGTCACTATTTCCTGACAGTAGTACACGAGACGGATAATCTGTAAAAAAAAATATATATATATATATATATATATATATATATATATATATATATATATATCAGGTTCCTCTGCCTCCTCCGAGTGCTCCCAATGACATTTGTAAGATTCCAGTGATAGGAAAGATTGCAAAAAGCTTAATCTAAAGCCCAGCCTTTCAAAATGTCCTTTGAAAAACCTATATAGTTAAGTATATACGCAGGTGACATCACAAATATTACTTCCATATGTTCCTATAGTCTACAATCTCTAACAACACTGACCTGACCCAGCAGCTCGGGCAGCCCCAGCACTTGTCCCGTGAACACTCCCAAGCAGATCAGGATGGAGTTGAACTGGCCTATTGAACCTCGGATATGTCTTGGCGTAATTTCTCCAAGGTACATTGGGAGGGCACTGAGAGCTATGCCTGTAAAAAAAAAACATATTCAAATCTTGCTATGGAAAGGACAAAAGACTCATGTTTGATGTGAGGCTTAAGAGCCGAGGTGATCGAGCTTTTGAGTCCATAGCACCTGAACTATGGAATGCTCTGCCTTATCCCTAAACAACGGTCCGCTGTTTGTGAGGATTCTTTTAAAAATCAGATAAAGACATACCTGTTTAGACAGGCGTTTTTGGTTGACTCTGTCTGCAACTGGTCTCAATCAATATTATTGTGTAATACTGATTGTGTATTGTGTTCTCATTCTGTTTTATGTTTCTTGTGTTTGCCCCTGTAAAGCACTTTGTGACTTATGACTGTGAAAAGTGCTTTATAGATACATTTTACATTTTATACAGGCCTAAACACTCCAAAATATAGAGGGAGCATCACTTTTATTTATGTGATACCACTCCCCTGAACGGTGAGAGGAAAAACAAGGCGAGCAGCTGGATAGAGCTGTGGTACCAGGAGAAGATTCTATTATCTTGAAATTGTATGTCTGGATTGTTTCTGAATCTGGATTGTTTTTCTACAGAAATGCACAAACACAGACAAAACCAACGACCTTAAAGGGGCGCTATGCAGTTTTGGACATTTCTTTGCTTTTTGCTCGCAGGTTTCTCTACAGAGCTCCCCCTACAGCTTCAGAATAGATATTTGGCAGCTCCTATGTTTACTTGTGTCTGACTCCTCACTCGGTCAGTCTTCCGTTTCTTCTTTCTCTGTTCCTCCGACAATGCTTTCCTAGCTTCCTGCTTCTTTTTTTTGCCGGCTCAGCCATGACGATAGCGTGAAAAACTCCATCGCTACCGTGTTAGCCGGTTCCTGAATGGGTGTATGTGTGCAGTGCCGTGAAGCAATTCGTTACATCGCAAGACCTGATATCACGCGATACTTCCTGACGCTGAGGCCGGCGTCAGGAAAGCCGAAAGTTGCAAGGGTGGTTTTTCCGCTCACAGGCGCTAGGGGGAAGCGAGACGACCACCATTCAACTCGGAAAAAAAGTCATATAACCATTCCAGTGACTCCGAAGCTGTTCAGTTAAGGTAAATTAAGCTAAAAAAAACTGCATAGTTCCCCTTTAAACCCACACTGACTGATGATTCAACATCCAGCAACATTTGAGAAATACTGTCTTGAATTGTGTGGCAATGTCCTGGGTACTCACATGGCCTCGCCTGTGCATTAGAAATGGTCTGCTTTGGTGGAACATTTAATCCTTAGACAGCTTTTTGCACAAATCAATTTCCATGGTTTAGAAATTGTGATTGTGCTTTGCAGGAAATAAGTATATTTCTTTAGGTACCACACATCGGTGCTGAGCTGAATATTGTTCCTGAACCTCTTAACATTAAGACCTTAGACTTGCTTGAGGATGTAGGTAGCGCTTGTTCTGCAAAATCATTGTATCTCACTTACACATGATCAATTTTTACCAGGAGCAGATTTTGTAGTTACTACAATTTCTCAAAATCTCCTGGAAATTTGTGTCTGTAGGTAACACAACCCACAGAGATGAATGAGCACTGATTTCAAACTCTTCCTCCATGATCGGAAAAATTCTCTCAGAAGGGAAAGTTAGACCAGTAATCAATGTCTCTAGATGATCAGTGCATTCAGGTTTGTCAAGTTAACCCCCCTTGATATCTGCCAATTCCAACAGATATTTATTTTTCCTTGGGGTGGGTTTAGACCAAAAGTCTTTATTCATCTTTATGATTTGCAACTTTATCATTCTTTTCACTTAAATGTGGTAACATTTTTGATCTTATGTGAAGCTTCTTAAGTTTACGGTTTCTCTGAGGCAATGTTCAGCAACTCAGGTAAATGTGTGTTTATTTTTTAAGAGGCTCTGTTTACTGTAGCTGTGATCCAAAGATGGTTACTCAACTTCATATCTTAGTTTTAGAAACATTAATATGTGGTGTTCTTGGGAACAAAAGTATTTGTACAATGTTAAGCACACACAGTTTAAGGTTTCTTTCACAGGTAAGTTTGTTTGTGCAACTTTTGATATTATTAGTTCAGTATGCTGTCAAAGTCTGTATTTGACTTACATTATTGCATTTTCTTTCCTCTCTCTACCATGTAGTAGTTTCCTCCACACTGTCTTTTGTGCACTGCCTGGTGAGTATAAAATAAACACTTACCAGAGTTTACCCCGATTATGAGCCGGCCAATGATGAGCATCTCAAAAGATTTGGCCCTTTCACCCAGAGTCAGCAGCAGAGCAGCTATTACAGCAAAGATGTTATTCAGCAGCAAGGTTCCCTTTCTAAAGTCAAAAAAAGAATATGGTTGTAAAAAGAAAGAAACATCACATACTGGCACAGGTGAAAATTAGCCCACTCAAATGCTATATCAATAATCTCAGATAATGTATTCACTTCAGTGCAATTTGTCAAAATGAGCGCAATTAGGTATTTGTGATATAATTTCCAAATAGCAGAGCTATGTTCACAGCTAGCTAAACTAACTTCTGAAACATTTATATAATAAAATGTATTGATATAGCACTGCAGATAAAATCAAAAACAAATGAAAACAACAAGGACACTCAAAAACCATGGAAGATAAAACATAAAAAAATGTAAAACGGCAAGAGTGGAATGATAAAATAATACATGTTCATAAACATGTTTATATTAAAAAACGTTTTAAGAAGGGGCATTCAACAAAGTGTTTTGGAGCAAAACTGGCAGGTTAAAAAGCCTTTATATAAATGAAAATAATAGCGGCAATTCATGGCTTCAAGAGGATAAAAAAGGAGTTAGAAGGTGTAATATTCTTCAGAGCCAGCAATGCAGAGAAATCAATGTGTATTCTCCAAAGGAGGCTGCTCAAGGCCTGTCAAGCTTAATGTGGCTTTATGTGTGAGAAAAACCAATGAATGCATGATCACTTCAGAATTATCTTTATAAAGACTGAAAGGTGTTTTGTATCTTAACAAGTGAGAGAATATTAACAAATGTTTACATATATGAATTTTACTATCACTCTTGGGTCATAAGTATTATACCAAATTAATCATGATGTGGGTGCAATGTCACCCTCATAGAAAGAACAAACAGATCCACACACCAAGTAGCTCCCGTTAGAAGGATTTTAATGCTAGTGACATTTTGAGCCAACGGCTCTTCCTCAGACAATGTCACCCACACCACACTATGTATGTGTCCTAATTTGGGTTCTGGATCTACCAAAAGATGCAGCTGATGAACACGGGTCTTTCAGAATAAGGCCAGTCTGAATCTTGGCATATTCTCATCTTCTTCGCCTTACGAGACTCAAACTAATGGTGCATTTAGGCAGAGAGACCTGCCCATTTTCCACCTAAACATTTTTTTTCCCACTTGCAGTTTTTGCACATTTTGGCTGGACCGTAGGATCGTAGGACCAGCCCTCCAACCTCAAAACTCTGTCCCTCTGTCACTGTGTGATGAAGTTCCACCATTGGTCAGAGTGAAACGGAGTGTGCTGATGTGAGTATATGACTGACTCCAGCATCTACAGCTTCCAGACTTTACGGGCAGACAGGGAGTAACAGTTTAGTAGAGAGTTGTTAGGGCAACTTGGGGACCAAAATCAACAGGAGTTTTAATGTCAAACTTTCATGGTGGGGCTGCTGTGATTCTCGGTGGTGCTTAAGCCCCATCTAACGCCACTTATGTATCCAATATAGACACACAAGTATCAGCTCGTGAAAAAAAGGACTGCACTTGAGGAAAAAACAGAAAATTCAGAAGAAACTAACTGTAACAAAGAAGACATGATGACACAGAGGAGATCTCAGTGTGAAATCAAGACTACAGTCATGGGAGGTTTTCAAGTTGTTTTGGCCGATTGGCAGTTTTTAAAGTAAGAGTATGTTGTTTGTGTTGCAGTTTGCTTGTGACAAAATTCACAGAAATCTGACAAATATGCAGACAGTTTAGAAGTTAGGAATGTACTTTAAATATGAAGCAATATATTACTTTACACATCAATATATGTGCAAGTGAGTCAACTCACCTTCCCAGTACTTTGAGGATTATAGAGACGGCGAGTGCTCCAAGAAGGCCACCGATGGCAAATATGGACACCGTGACAGACCAGAGGAGGGTGGCTGTCTCTGCTGCAAGAGGCTCCCCATATCTCTCAATCCATGTGGTATTGTAGAAAGCTTTAATGAACTGCAATACAAAGACACCTATTTTAATTCATAGTTAATTTAATTACATGGTTGCCATATTTGAATAACCTTTAAAAGGCAAAAACCCACAATTCAAATGTAACCAAAAGGTAGTTCCACTATGACAACTTAAAACATAAGACTGGATCACGCAATACAGAATGTGTATGTATTAAGTGTTTCATACCTAAGTGTATAAACTGTGAGCATGAGGCAAATGCACATTGACTTGTGGCTTCATGATCCCAACCAATCTACATCATTTGCCTAGTTAAAAATATTTAAAAAAATGACTTTTACAAAATGAGTACTAAATTATCTGAGGAACTCATTTACAAGTGTACAGAAATGGACGTACTTAATTAATATGTCTGTTTACATGTCTTAATGTAGGGTTGGTATACTGTTTATCTGTGTTTTAAGCCCCCAACATCCTAGTGCCTTCCAGGCAGCACTAGGATTAGGCAATGGTTATGGTTATGGTTAGGGTTAAGGTTAGGGTTAGGTGTCTTGAAGTCAACGGCCGCAGTGCTGCCTGGAAGGAGACGCTGGGGGCTTAAAACACCATCGGGCTGATATACTGCAACTAGTTAACCCTGGAACAACCTGATCTCACAGAATTCCGTGAAATGAACACGGCCCCTTAAGTTAAGGAAAAGATTGTGGGTGGGCTTATGTTTCCATGACACGCGGGACAACAACGGGACGGTTGGGTTTAGTAAAAGAAGAACGGGACGGTTGGGTTTAGTAAAAGAAGAAAGCGACGGTTGAGTTTAGTAAAAGAAGAAAGCGACGGTTGGGTTTAGGAAATGTGACACACGGGACATGATCCATGAGTCCTGTGTTGTTTGGAATTTTCACACATTCCGTGCCACCACCACGTAATGCGGTGTTAACAGTTCGTGAATATTTCACGAGTTTCTGTGAGACCAGGCTGACCTGGAAACAGGTTTAATAGCAGACAACATTTAAACAGTATAAACCTTGTGGTAAAAGTCTGATGCACAGTGGTACTGCAGTCATTTCCATTGCCTGCTATGGCTGTCCTTGCAAGCGTCAGGCAGAACAGCGGTGAGTGCCTACCTCGTTTAGCATCACTAAAACTTATTTTTGACGTGACATCTGAAAAACACCATTATCCTTACTTTTATTGAGATTAAAAGAAGGGCCCACACTGGTTTCTATTGGGGTTTTAATGTAGTTTTTTCATTGCAGTTCAGGCAGCCAACTGGAACAGATTAATAATTACCAAGGATCTGACTTTGTTACTCCCTGCAAACATACACCAAGCTGAGTCAGTAATGAGTTCACCCAACTGTCCCTCTAATTCCCTTCGTTAAAGCAATCCCTGTGCATTTGCTATGTCACAATTAAATGAAAAGTATTTGTATTTGTTGTTGCAATTTAGTTTTTTGACTTTAATAATGGAACTAATTGTTTTTTGCTGTGACATGATTTTTTTACAACACGGAAAACTAAGTGAGAGGTGCATTGCATTTCGGAATCAGAATGAAATCTATTGCCAAAGTAAATTTTCACTTGCATGGAATTTGCCTTGGTGTGTTTGGTGCATACAACAAACATAAGAAAAAGGAATTACACAAACAATAAAGCAAAGTACTGCAACAATTAAGAACATGAATATAGAATAGAAATATTGCAATACAAATAAGTAAAAGACACAATAACAAATGTGTTCAATATAACTGTTTTAGAAAGGAAAGGAAGGATGTACCTTTTGTGCAGGGTGTGCAAACATATTAATCAGGGGATGTACAACAGTACAGTTCACAGTATATATAATATGTGCAATGGTCAGGGATAATAGTCCAGGATGTGAGTTGAGTTTCATTGTTAACCTGCAGAGAGCAACAGGACTGGCAATACTATATGCAAAGCGGTGGTGCAATACAGCTTTTTCTTTTTTGAAATGGAAACCTAACTTTCATGCCAAAGTGAAAAATGCATATATTAAACCAATTACAATCGTCTTGGGTGGCGCTAAGCTCCAGATGCAGTGACGGTGGCTCTGCAAAATGGTCTCGGGAAGGAACTTGTTTTGGTGGGACAAATTTTCTTCAAAACTTGCCATTTTCAGCTTGTAGCTGGCTAGCTCAAAGTTTGATGTTGTTTCTCGAAGCGAAGGGATTTTGAGAACGGCAACACACAGAGAGCAGAAGGTGAGGGACATTGCGTCGGTCGTCAGGCAATTATCCTGGAAATGTACTTACGTTGATTCAGACTAGTCCTGGTGTGTCAAGTGTCATATTTTCACTTTATATTAAAATATTTTGAATATGAGGATGTTTTGCTTCTAGAAAAGATCTTTCCTGTGATCCCTACCCCTGTATGAAGTCTTTGTCAGGCACATGTGAAAAAGCTAATTGAAAAATGGGTAAAGCAAAAAAATCTGGCTGGGTAAATAAGATCAGAAAATCTGATTTCTCAAAAAACAATAACATTAACTACATAAAGCCAACAGTATTTCATCACCTTCCAACTGATTTGGAATGGATGAAAGAGGAGTGATCAGCTTTTGTTCTTACGAGCAACAGCTGTAGAAAATTAAGTTTAAGCTCAACATATGAACTGGTGAATTAGCTGCATTGGCAGAAGGAGAGTATCTGTGACTTTGACAGGAGCTACTGAATTAATGAGAAATGACTATAAGAAATACATTTCTAATTCCCTAAGTGAGCTGCACCGATAGGTGATGTTGGCTGTCCATGGTGCTAGAGGTAATGCTGGATACACTTCAGCGTAACTTTGCTCATTTCACAGTCTGTAATCCATGCTATATTTCATCACAAAGCAGTGGTGTGAACGACACAAATGGAAGTCAATTATGTAGGAGATATACTTAGGTTTTGGCCAACATTTCACCTTGCCTCTCAGGGCTTCCATACAAAACACAGTGTCTAGTTATTAAATGACAAATAATAGACAACTCTACAGCAATGAATAAGCTATGTAATGGGGTTTAGTATACCGATAGTCTCTTTAAACTTGTGAACATGTGTATTTTTGGTTCTGAAGCACCACCTAAATTAATGTTTATTGATTTTCTAGTAGTGCAAACAAATAGAGAGAAATCCTTGGGGCTTCTCCACGAGCCGAACTGCAAGATAACCTAACAGTTTGACTCACCAAAGCAGGAGCGTTGACCACAGAGAGGTTGTAGCCGTAAATGAAAGACGACCCCAGGGCACCAAAGAAGGCTGCGCTCAACAGACAGGCTGTGATTGGCTGCTAAAGAGAGAGCACACATACATAACAAACAGGTGGTTCATACTAAGCTACAAACACAAACACGTTAGAGGACTTGTCAGTGGCAGGCACATTGTTGTTGCTCAACGTCAAGATTGGACCAAAACCGAACCAATTCAGCATAGGCCCAGGTATCTAGGCCAGGAAACTGGGTTATTCCCTTCACTTTGCCTCTGAGCGCATAATTGATAACATGCATGCACTGACATAGGGTGAGCAAAGAAAGACCACTTAATGGGAAATGATAAATGCAGCTGTCATACAAGGGCTTTTACTGGAATAAGAACTGGACTTTAAATGAACAGTATGCTGTAGCTGTCATCAAAAATGGTATGCTACTAAGGAGACACATAACTGATCATCTAGAAAAGTGAATGGCATTGCCAAGACATAGGACTACAGTAATATTAGATTAGGATGCTTGGAATAGGTAGTGCAGGTACAAAAGGAAATCATTGCAAGACTAAAAGTATAAAGGCTCTCAAGCAGTTCATTAAAAAATCATAATGGAGATCTTGCTACTCAGACAGCTTCACCACTTGATAAAAAAGTTTAATAATAATAAGTTTATTTGATATAGCACCTTTTACAGACAAAGTCACAAAGTGCTTCACGTGATAATCATTTGTTAGCATATAGTAGGATCCAACATAAAATAAGCAAGGAAAAATAAATAAAAGACCAATGAAAATCATTTAAAAGATTAAAAACCTAAATCCCAAAGTTACAAACATGAGACAAAAGTGAGTTAAAACAACTCTTAAAAGCATCAACAGAGATTGCAGAATGTAAGACAATAGGAAGGGCGTTTCACAGAGCCACCACTTCAAAGGAACTGTCACCTTTAGTTTTTAAGCGAGTGTGTGGGACCATCAGTAATCCCTGGTTAGAAGACCTGAGTGACCTGTTAGTAATGTATGCATGTAGCAGATCAGAGATATAAACAGGGGCCTGACTATGCAAAGCTTTATAAGTCAGAACAAGAACTTTAATTTGGATCCTGAACTTGATCGGAAGCCAATGTAACAAGAATAAAATAGAAGTGATGTGCGACATTCTGCTGGACCTGGTCAACAGCCTTGCAGCAGCGTTCTGAACCCGTGGTAGACGGACTTGTTGAGGCAGGTGAAAACAGTAATCAGTAATCAGTTGCAGTAATCAAGCCGGGATGATATAAAACCATGAATGATCATCTCAAGCTCAGAATGCGAAACAACGGCTCTAAGTTTGGCAATGTTTCTTAATTGAAAGAAATGTGCGGGTCAGTGATTTTATATGTTGATCAAAATACATGTTATGATCAAATATAACACCAATATTTCTGAGTTTGGACTGTACAGCTGAAGAAAGGGACCCCAAAAGCTGAACAATCTTGGAAGCTGTAGTACCCGGAGCAACAATAAGGACGTCAGTCTTATCTTCATTAACCTGTAGGAAGTTGTTCGCCAGCCAGTCCTCAATGGAAGACAAACATTTAAGCAATTCCAACACTTTGTCAGTTTCTTCCGGGTTAAAAGAAACATACAGCTGGATGTCATCTGCCAACGGATAAGATATCAATGAGAGTGAAAGCATTAGGCACCACTTACAGTTACACCAACAATAGTGGTGTTGCTGAGTTGGCTCAATTGTGTGGCAAATAAGACGGGGGTAGTAACTGAATAGATGTTTAGAAATATCTCAGCTTGGACCTTGCTCAGTTGGCACAGCTCAAACCTACAGTCCAGGATCGTACTTTGGAAGATTGGAAACCAACTGGCTGTGTTATCTTTGAGGACTGGTTTACTGTTGATTAGTAGGAGGCTGTCAATAAAGCCGGCATTGCCCAGGCAGCTAAATCAAAGCTGTAACTCTAAGGTTTGCATGCAGTTCATATTTTTATAAAAAAGTCATCATTAACACACATATATAGACACTAATGAACAAAGCAATAAAAATGTTTAAGTAAAAAAAGAGAGAGTTCTCTGCGCTTCTGCAGAGTACAACAATCCGGTGCAACCAGGGCAGGACAAAACAGTGTAGAGTAAAAGACATCTGTGTTGCACCGGCGATTTTCTTTTACTCTACAATAAACATGTTTCTTTGAATTTTCGCAAACATATAATTCTACATATTAAATGTAACGTTTTAAGATAACCAGGACTGAATCATAGCATTTTTCTTTATTTTTATATTACTGAACATCATTCCATAATTTTGTGTGTCAAAGGTTACCGCTTAATTACATCAATACAGTTTTTTTTCCTTATTACTTAAAGTTGCCATATTATGCTCATTTTCAGGTTCATAATTGTATTTTGAGGTTGTACCAGAATAGATTTATGTGGTTTAATTTTCAGAAAACACCATATTTTTGTTGTACTGCACATTGCTGCAGCTCCTCTTTTCACCCTGTGTTCAGGTCTCTGTTTTAGCTACAGAGTGAGACCTCTCACATCTCAACTCTCAACATCTTTGTTGTCAGTCGCACATGCGCAGTAGCTAGGTAAGATCACATCATCTAGCTAGCTGTTTGTTTCTATAACTTCAGTAGTACAAGGCAGGATTAGCCGGGAGACTTCTTCTAAACGAGGGCACACTTCCAACTTTGCGTGGAATACCTGCAAAACAGGGACATGTAAGTAGTTCTTCTGTAGATTATGGTGAACTAGTGTGTGTTGTAGCAGTGTTTTGCCATTCAGAACGAGCTAGCATGCTATGTTTAACCACCTTGTTTCGGCTTGTGACATAAAAAGTCCTGCTGATTTTGAACAGCTCACCCGGAGAGTGAAGGCAGGACACATTCATAGCTCACAAAACTGTTTTTCCAAGTTTGTATGTGTTTGGAAGCACCGGAGACACAAAATAACACCCCAAATCCCAGAAAAAATAGTTTTTTTTCATAATATGCGCACTTTAAATCTAATATCGATGTGATTAAAGCACAGATTTAAACAGTGGAGAGGGCCTCTGTGTCAGCAGCAGGTCAAAGTCTCACAAAGTGACAGCAGGATTCAGGATTACATCACAGAAATGTGTTAATGTGTATATTACAAAGTTCATGTACATACTGTATTTACTGAAGGGCAGTTTGCTCACAAATACAGCCTACTACTATCATAACTGGTTAATGTATGACATAACAAGCAAATAACAAAAACATGTTAACAGCCATGACCCCAGGACAGGACTGTCAATCTGTCCAGCCAGTCAAATTTGATACAACACAAGTTGTAAAGTCATAAAGATATGAGCTTGCCCATTGTATATTCAGTGAGACACTAACCTGTTCAGAGTTCTTCCTAGAGTCACTTATCTTGTGATCTGCTGGGTGGTCATTCTGTGGTTTGTCCATCTTAACGTTTTAGCAACCTTAAATGAGAAGGTCATATAATATTAGACATCTAGCTCACACAGAATATGGGAAGACATGTTTCACAACAAAGAGAGGGAAGTGGAATTTATTTAAGAAACTGATGAGTGAAACATCTGCTGAAAAGGAAATAACAGTGCCTCAATGTGCTGACGTGCACATAGTGACACTGGTACTAGAACACAAAGGATTATGGATCAGAAGTTTAGGATTTACCCAGAAGTCAAATCAGTTTTCCAACATGCAAAAAACTTTGAAACATTTAGATATCTTACTAGCTGACCCTTGGTTTGAAACATTGGATTTTTGTTCAGTTTTTGAATAAAAAACAAGTCAGAACTTCTACTGCATCACATTATAGAATTGCAACAAGTGCAAGATAAAGCTCAAGTCTCCCACCTAGTGGTTGTAAGAATGATAACACTCAGAAATACTGGACAGCAGACATGTAAAAATGCAGAAATTGTATGAAGGTCTCTAAATTAGGCATACTATTTTACCAAACACAGTTGGTGCAAGGCATGCTGGGGTGTATTCCAAGCGTTTCATATCCTTTGTGGGGGGGAAGCAGCTAGGCTTTCACCAAGACAACAAAGCATTTTATACTTAACAGAAAGGAGTCAGTGACTTGCAGTGCTGCTGATTTCCTTTCCTACCCCACACTTGATAACATTTAATAACATTCGGGCAGCTTCCAGAATGTAAATGAGTCCCTGATTGGATGACTAGAATGAAAACCAGCAGGACTCTGTGTCCCGAGGAGCAGGATTAAAAGCCACAGCTGTGGAGTGAATTCATAAGAAGACCTTCCCTAACTACAACTATTTGATTAAACCACTGCTTTGATTTGTGCCATTTATTCCAAGGCCAGTTCAAACTGGATCCTTTCTATTTAAGCTTTCAGAGATTTTTTTGGAACCCAAATTGCTGAACCGTTTAAGTACTTAACTTAAAAAAAAAAATATCACAGTTCATGTTAACAATTTGTCTTCACTATCGAGGCTCCATTATCACCAAATGTAATATAGTTGAGCATGAAAGTTTACCCTTGAGAACAGTTTGAAAAATAAAATCTGAATTCAAATTACCATATGAAGAACTTCCTGTGTGATAACTGAGCAAACCAGAAGTTGCAGTTAAAAGGCCCCAAATTGAATATACGTACATGTATCAAACACATTAAAATAAAATACTGTAAACATTCAATGAGGCAAGCAACAAAATTCATCATTAGCCAGAGAATGTGGTTGTGCATGAAAGCCAATTTAAGCTATAGTGGATATAAAGTGTGACTGTATTTGCAATCACTGTCTATAGCAGAAAAAAAGAAGTTCATTCAAGGGGATCAGAAGAGTAAGCTGTCTTGCTGTTTGTATTAACATTCTCAGTGGCATCCGATTTAGCTTGATACCCTGACTTCATCTTCTCTTTTGTGCTGCAATTCTTTTACTATTATTATGTCTATTGTTTTCTTCGGCTATAATGAATGTTTGCTTTAGTGTTTGTTTTGATATGTGTACCTGTTCAGCACGTTGGTCAACTGTTTTTTTTTTTTAAATGTGCTAAGTTTAACTTGATTTGACTCAAATGCAGAGAAAATCAGGTTTGGTTGGTTATCAGGAAATGTGGGTATTGTCTTTAGTATACTGTAACAACCCCGGGGTGAGGCATGTAGTCAGATTAAAATATTGTTCTGGAAAGAACAGGAAAATTATGAGACCGGCAACAGGTATCGTGTTTCCTTTTCTCGTTTCTGCCAGACTTTATTATACACATACAACTGTACTTTAACTGTGTTCTCAATTTCACACTTCTTGTCATGACCAAGTAGCATAATCACACAACATAGCTTTCATTCAGTGTTTAACATGACAGGGGCCTTACCAAATAATATCACAAAGGAGCCTCAAAATAGACTGTTAGTTCTGTAAGTGAAGTTAACTTGCACGCCTTTAGCTGTACCATTCCAACCACATCTGTGTGTTTTTACCAGTGAATAACCTGTAAAGAACAGGTAAATGATGAGACCGGCAACAGGTAGCCTACTGTGTTTCCTTCTCGCTTCTGCCAGACTGAAAGACGGGAGTTGGCTACAGCCATAACTCTTTAACTGTTTGTGAGGATGCTCGGGCTGATTGATGTGGTTGAAATCATTATGTGGATTTGACCAAGGATATTTCCTGATATTGTTATGGATCATGATATGGCAAATGTAGACAAAAATCATACATAGCCTCCTACTAGAGTAAAATAATCAAACTGATGTCCACCACCACTGTGTTCCACCGCGATGCATTGCATGACATCAAACTCATGTAGTGCTTAATCATTCATTTGGACAGCTAAAACTTGTAAAATGATAACATATGATACAGTATAATTCAACTGAAAGTCAGTGACTGATAATACTTCCATATACTACAGGGGCTAATATTTCCAAATCCATAAAGTTCTGTGGATAACATCTAAGAAAATTGTTTGGTACAATAAGTACATAGGTACAATACCAACACAGCATGACATTTTTCAACAGACTGAGGAGTATCCCTACAGGTAAACTTACCCACGCAAATACTGTGTATCCAATGCTTCCAGGAAGACTAGTGACCCAATAGTACCTAGACATGACATGCCATGTCATAATGACACTGACAATGTTTAACTTTGTTAAGCCCCTCCCTTTGTCTTACTTTTTGCAGTCATATTTGGGTCAGATACACTCCAGAGAAGAGAAACATTAACTACATTTTTGTGTTATTTGAGAGCACAGCTCTACTGAGATTTGCAAAAATGTACTTATTCTTACTTAGAGAGCACAGGGGTGGTTTGATATAAAAAAAATAAAATAGGACAGTGATGAACGATAAAAGATACTTATTCAGTAAAGTGGTCCACAGTCATGTGGGAAATGAACATGAAAGTATTTATTTGGGTGATGCCTGTGATTCTCTGTGTTTATGTTTGGAGGTAATCAAATGAGAGTTAGCTCAGCAGCTGAGCTATTAAAGAGTGACTGAACATCCCCTTAATTTTTTGTTTTTGCTGACCTCCAGTGGTTAAACTTCGTCTTGCACTGATGTGAACATGTGATCCCATGACATCACTGTTGGGTGTGGTTACAGGAGCAACAAAGCACATTTCCAAACCACACCCAGGAGGTGTTCAATGACAAATCTTGAACCACATAGGACAGTTAAACACTGCTTTTCAGCCTGGTGTTAAGTTTCTCCTAAAACAAGACTAAAGCTCGGCAGACACAATGCATTTTTATGAATCGTGAACGTTGTTTCAACTTACACTCAAGGTACAAAAGCACTGTATTTCTTTTATATGGGGACACTTTTTCAAAATAAGTCATTATGGTTTAAGGTATTTTTGTGGCTTGATTATAAACAACTTAAAAATAAATACATGATTTTAAAGAAGAATATTTCATTCAATTTAGTCAGCTTTTTTATTGAATCAAGAGAAACGCTGAAAAGAAGGGTAATGGTACAGTCTCCATGCTACACTAATGATGGTATAAAGGCTTTCCTCTGTGAACACATGTCCTCTACGAGTATAATTGTGGCTGTATTATTTGTGTCCTCTTCAAAAATTGCTCTTCAGAAATGTTATGTTTATTGTCCCCCCCCCTACTGTTAGATCAGATTTACACCCATGCTTACACTGCATGTTTTCATCAGCCAGAACCTGTGACTTGTATGCTTACACTGTACGGGTAACAGATCAATTGAGCTGCCAGCAATGAACGTAAGCATGAAACTCCCGTCAATTTTGTCCCCTGACAGTTTAATCAAACTAGACGATTTCATCCTCAACAATGTCGACAAAAGAAGAGAAAGACAGCATTACTTTGTGTTATTCTACTACTGTCTACCGCAGGCTGGAAGATACAGACAATATGGTCTGTCTGTTTAGTTTCAAATCACAGCAGTCTCACAACATGTAAAATACTACTCCAATAATATCAAAACAAGCTCACTATAGTTTATAACTGATCTTTTTACAGCAGCCATGTGGGGGATCAGGTCATAGAACTGCTCAAACTGCAAGACCGCCAACCAAAAGTCTGGACATGCCAGAAATCCAATCAATAGTCAGAGAGCCCGATTGTTGATCGTTCAGTCAAGTAATCAGACGCCTCAAACTGATCTGACTGAAATTCAGACGGATATGAAAAGAATTGGTTTCCCCCACTGATTGGACATTCATTTGCAAATTAGCACTGAACACAAAGTACAGCTGAGGCCCATGGGAATCTCATTAGTTGTGCAGGTATTTAGTCATGAACCAAAGTATTGGACGAATTAAAAATCTGACCTGATGATGGTCATTCACCAATGTCAGAAGATCACAAAAGCCATTAGGATTAAGGGACCACTTTCATTCAGAACTAGATCAATACATCATCATCTCCATGAGTTAACTTTGCCACCAAATAACAGGTTCAACATCACATTCATATTAGTTATGAAGCATTTATTAACTGAGTATTTCTTTTCTCTGAATAACAGACACTGAAAGAAAATGTGCACAACAAACTACCAAGACAAGCAATTAAGTATGATGTACTATTCATAGAGATGATGTACTTTATTTTAATTCATCTAACCCAGCAGTCTGGATTAGGTTCAACTTCATGCATTTAATCACATCAGATACAGTGCTCACTTTAGTGAACTTTACACCAACTATTTATTGACTGATGTCTTTCATGGCCGACCAGTAACATAGAGCGCCATCTATTTTCTCCCGTTTACTGCACAACATCACAGATTAAAAAATAATGACGTGGCACCTGTTTGACTGGGAAATGGAAAGAATGAAACCCCTTACAAACAGAGCATAGTAAATGCGGCCCATCTAAGTGTCAGTCACAGGTCAGATGTGGCCGACATGCAGAAAGTTGAAATCATTATTATGCCATGTGTCTCTATAGGCTGGGGAGAAGACCCTTCTTTCCTAAACTCTTTCTCAAAACGTCCGGGGTCATTTAACTTTGAAAGATTATAGAAATTCTCCCTATAATCATTACAACTGCAGCGCTGTATGGACACTGCTGTTGAGTTAATCTCATTAGCTGACACTTTTATCAATTTTACAATTTTTTACAATTGCTATATATCAGAGGTCACACACCTCTGGAGCAACTAGGGGCTAAGGGACACAATGGTTGATGTATCGCAGTGGGAATTAAACCCAGATCTCCCACATCACAGGCATGTGTCATATCCACTGTGCCACCACCAACCCAAAACTCTGAGAGCCAAAACAATCATTAACAATGGGGTCTTGCCTGCTAATCAAAAGTGTATTAAATTATATTTCCCAAAACTAAAATGCCAAACAATGCTATATGACATGTTTAGTGACATTGAGCCCCTCTTCTGGTACTTACCTTGAGTAGTGTATAGATACATCATGGCACTGAGTCAAAGTTTAAAATCCGAACATACAGATACTATATTGGAAGAAAATGTCTGTTTCTCCTACCATAAGAATTATAAGAACAATGGACGGTGCACTTCCAGCGTACCCATGCTCCATTGTACTGCAGCCTTCCTTGCAGCATTTATGTTAATTTCCTGATAAATGGAGCGACAACAGCATTCTAGACGAAGGAGAAGAAAAACTTTTTGCTACTGGTGGAGCTTTTGCACACATACTACAATGTGAGGTACATACAAGAGCACAAGAGCTTGGTCTTCAATCCCCCAAAAATTCCCTCTCCTCATGCAGCTTTTTCACTGATCAATGGCTGCTTTATTCTCCCTTGGCTTCACATTAATGATATTGTTGAACCTACTGGCTGGCAGTTGCCTATATTACAAACATGTGAGCCACATTTCTGCTATGTGGAAACTGCATGAAAGAGCACCTTTGCAAACAGAAGCAAACCACATGACAGTTTAATGGTTTGATAGCTGCAGCACAGGGCTGGAGGATTGAGCAACTCAAAGTGTACAAGGTTTGGGTCAGGAGCTGCCATGGAAAGAAATATATGGCCAAGTAATGAAACTCAGGCTTGTAAGTTGAACACCCCCTTTGGGAGATCTTTTCTCAGCCCTGGAGTCTAGGTAACTGACATATTAGGTTCCCCAGGGTGTAGATAGACGTTACAGTGGGAAAGGAATCCATGGGCTGAGAGTCAAACCATTGAAAGTATAGTTGAGATGACTAAACTCTGTTTTTTTTCTGATATTTACATTTCAATTTCACCTATTCATTTTGAACAATTTTAAGCAATATACAATCATGTTTGCCATATTTTTATACAGCACATTTTCTAAAATCTTGCACTACTCAGAAGAGTCCACTCCAGACTACATTATTACAGCTAATGTATGACTCTCTTTGTGCACTGCTAAAGATATTAAATAATATATTATCTATACATAGTCTACTGTCATATCATACAACACGGTCCACTCTGTATGTTAAGTATTACTGCCCTTGTGCCATGTGTCAATAAAAGGCAATCTACTACTGATTCTGTCAACATTGCAAAGTTCTTTCCATAGCTCAAGTTCTTGATATGTTTAATCTCAGAGATCATTTTTTTCAGCTGTGGTGCATGGTCCTTAAAACTGATGTCAGCAGCTGTGTTAAACATTGACTCTTCCACTGTGTCACCTAAAAAGAACCAGTACGCACCAGTTATTGTGAAGGAGTGGAAAAATTAAAAGAGCATAAGTGTTAAATGTACTTCTTACAACAAAGGAAAATTCACTCTGTAAGAAATCAATTAGAGAAAGAAAACTTACAAGTCACTCTCAAGATTTTCGCCGTCCAAAATCAGGCTATTCTTGCAGATTACACAACCAAAGTAACTGCAGGCACATAATGAAAAAAAACCATTATCACATGAGAACTAGCTGGCTAACTTCATTTACTGTGGCTGGACATGAACCAAAAGTGGTTGAAGGCAGTGTAGAATGCTACTAAAAGAGGCAACCCTCATTTCTGATCAGTCAATCATCTACTCTATGTACTGTATTCTGCATGGTGAAGTTAATAAATAACTTAATCTTAAACAGCTTGTCCAAACAGTATATTTATACTTTGAATAATCCCTCAAAGTTTTGAAAAAACAACATTTAATTACTGGAGACGTTCACAATGTAATGCATCACTGTTGTCATGTGAAATCCCTGTTTATGTAGTTTGGGTAATTTTCATGTAAACATCGATTAAAACCCTTTAAATGTTTACATGCTCTTTTGTTATCTTAAATACATTGTAACTATTAGTTTGGAAACCTTTTGAGATTAACTCCAAAATGCATGGTGGTCAGGCTGAAACAGGTTTAGTGTAACAAACATTAGTGACACATTATTCATCATAGTATGGCTACATCTAAAACCTAACACAATATGCTATGCTACTCTTACAACGTGAACTGCATGAGTGTGTGTATGATCCACTTACCTTTTATATTTCCTTACAGATTGCTCTGACAAACCCAGCCAAGTTATTCCATTCCAACACAAATGACGGTGATGGAATCATGCAATTTGTTAAATGACCTACTGCATCTTCTAACAGAAGCATTAAAGTGTTAAGTTATATATACTGTGGAGTCAGCCAATAGGCACATCATTGTTTGACCCACTAACCTGTGGCAGCAGAGGGTGAGGAACGGCTCCTCAGATAACCCTTATCTGGTTTTTTTAGGAGCAAACTGTGTGCATAAATATTGTGAGAGAAATACGGCCCCCTATTTTCCTCCTCCTCCCTGGAGCAGCAGGACTGGAAAGAAACTGGACTTGAGAATACACTCTGACCACTTGCATGTTACAGAATTCTCTAAAGATACAAGAAAGAAATGGCTGTGTTAATTATCATTTATGTTGGACAGCTTGTGTAGGATAATATTAATTCAGTTTGTTTTCCTGTGTTCTACTCTGAGTCTAGATGAAGGTAAGTCAAAGTATTTTTGTATAGAACGGTTATAAATGAGTTGTGTTGTAAATTGAAGACTGGCATATAAACATTTCCAACATTAGAGCCTGAGGTAAGAAGGGTAGACCCTAATGTAAGGTCCATTTGCAAAGCAGCAACATTTAGCACTAGGTTCACTGCCTTCTCAGCATTGGCGATTTTAGACCCTTTTTAGGGGGGCTCAAGCACCCCTAAATTTCATCTCAGCCCCCCTTAAAATTATAATAATAAAAAACAATTTATTTTTTTTTATTTACAAAAAACGTGACAGATAGTTAGTGACAGAGGACAAACAATTACAAGTTCAAAGGGCTTGAAACAGGTTTAATATCCTGTGTGGCTGTCGCTGATGCTATGCACCTGAAACCCTATCAAGGAAAGGGTTAACAGAAACGTAGCATTGGTCAATTGGAGGTGGTTGTGCCAGACTACTGCCACTACAATTGCTGAATGTTAGAACATTGTGTCCAATTGGTCGTTATTACTGAGACTTATAAAGTGTCAGGTTTAGTTCCATCATAGTGTCAAAAAAACATTAGCTGATGTTTTTGTTCAGTAGCTAGCTCAGAGATTATCAGCTAATGAAATTACTGATTTAGCAGGGGGGGTTAACACTTTTGCAAGGCACTGCATCCGTGTCACATTCTCATTAGGGGCTAAGCCCCCCCCTAAAATTCTGATCCTAGAATCACCACCCTGCTTCTCAGACAAGGACATTCAATATAAAGTTATGGCCCTGGTAGGTAAGGTAGACCTACTAACTTTATTAGGCTTACGTAAAGGTTAATTACCATGTACCTCTCTCTTCTCTCATTTGATTCATGACAGTAACAAAGAGAATTAAAACCCTATACTATGTAAAATATTATAAACCAGGATATGATGTTTACATGTGCAACACATGACCAGGATACTCCAAGAACCTGATCATAACCTGGATGGGTATGTGAACACACTCAGTAATGGTTGTGGTCACGTGTCATGGTGGGCCTAGGTGGACCACACATACGGTCTACCGGCAGCTGATTGGACGAACGCGTCACGAGGGTCTGGTTTTTCCGTTAATTCAAAGACAGACTGTCATGGCGGCTTGTTCAGAATACGATCTTATATTGTACTAAAATAGTTCACCGAAACGCGTTTCTGAAAACATTTAAAGCGAGAAATAGGCCATGCAGTTGCTGAATCGGTCTTCATTTCAGATCGACAAAGGTCAGTTTAAAAGATTTGTCAGATTTTGAGAGGCTCTAGTCACGCTCATTCCGCTCCCGGATTAGCACTGTACCAATCAGATGGGTCATTTGAGTCCGACTGCCGGCAGTGCCCGCCCCGCCGATTATACATGTTAAATCAGCCAAAATGAAGGCCGACGGACGACGGCACGGGACACACCAAACTCAAGTCACTGACCTCGCCAGACTGTCCAATTGCCGATTATCGGCTTGGTGTGTCAGCACATTTAAAAAGGTCCCATGGCATGAAAATTTCACTATGAAGTGTTTTAACATTAATATGAGTTCCCCCAGCCTGCCTATGGTCCCCCAGTGGCTAGAAATTGCGATAGGTGTAAACCGAGCCCTGGGTATCCTGCTCTGCCTTTGAAAATGAAAGCTCAGATGGGCCAATCTGGAATGTCCCCCTTATGAGGTCATAAGGGGGCAAGGTTACCTCCCCTTACTCTGCTTTGTCCGCCCAGAGAACTCGGCCCGCCCATAAGAAAGAGACAGTCAGGCAGTTGGTCAAGGCCAATACAGTATTAGCAGACCAGTAAGGTCTATATAAAAGCATCCAAAAAGCAGCATGTCATAGGACCTTTAAGAGGGAACCCTACTGGTAACATTGGTGTGTGTCTGAATGCCATGTAACGGTGATGAAGATTCCCACTAGACAATCTGCACATAAATGTGTTTGACAAGTAGAAAGAGCATATATGAAAAGAGAAAATGCATAAAAAGTTTTTATTATTATTATTATTCATGAATTACTTCCACCTTGGAAGGAGATGCATAAAGACATGGGGAAACAAGTAAGTGCGACAAGCATAGTGGGCCCAAACAAAAACACAGCATCAACACGGGACCTTCAACTAAACAGACAGCATCTTGATTGTATACATACTGTTCTTTCAGTTCCCATTATTGCTCCCGAGTCCAACAGTAAGAATTGTGAAACATAAAAGCATGAAACCTAAGACAAAGCAAAACACCCAGCCCTTTAAAACCAAAAGGTTTCATTTCTTTCAAACATGATTTTGTTGATTTAAAAAAAAGAAACAAGAAACTCGCTTTTAGTTTATCCATTAAGTTAGGATGCATTGAGCCAAACCATAAACAAGGATTTTGGTTTAAACTGAGTGAAAGCTATTACCTATGGAATGTTGAGGTTACAAATATTACTGTGGGTCCATCAAGCTTAAAGAGATGTAAAAGAACTCGTGGTTACATCATATATATCAAATATTTGTCTCTGTGTAAATTGAGGTTATCCGCATGAAAGAGACGTGTCTTGGATTATTTTTTTATGGGCGCTTTCCCCAGCCTTATCAATTTACAATTCAGATGTTTAAAGACAGCATAGAACACCATGTAGATAGTGAAAATACAGTTAAAAAAAATGAAAAAAAGAAGGAAAGATTGAATTCTACAGTAGTCCTTGTCCCTGGAGATCTGGATGTTTGTCTGCTTGCAGCTCAGTATTTAACAGTCCACTGCTTGATGCTGGCATCGTGGGAGGTGGTGACTAGAGTGTGCTCATTGACCCAGGCCAGGCCACTAACATGGTGCAACCGGTGAGTGTCTGCAGACATCAAAGCATCAAACAACCTTGTTACAAAAAGGTCTTTGGCAGAGAAAAGTATTACATTAAAATACTAATATTTGCAGCAAAAATACATTTGTTCAACAATCCATACATACTGAGCTATGTCATTTTGTCAAGTTATAATTCTTGATCTTTATAAAATCAAACCCTGTTTTTTGATACAATTTATTGTCAGCATTTTAATGCAATAGCCATTTTATGTATTTATATTCTGTAAGAACCTCTCTACATTATTTTCATCATTAGTGGCAGAGTCCACTATTCCAATGCTGGCTTCATAGGAAATGATACATGCATGTAATCCTACTGTTGAAACAGGAAACACTGAGGCTGATGTCCTTACAATAACATTTCAATCTCAGTTTCCTACTGCTGCTACAGACCCCATGCCTCCAACTACACAGCAAAGTCACCAACTTCACTGTGCTTTTCTGGTGTGTGGAAAACTTCTTGCACAGCATGACACTAAATCAAGGCATCACGTCATTTTTAATGACTCATTTATCCAAACAACTTGAGCTTGTTTGGCTGCACTATGAACAAATACACGGGTTGCTTTTCAGTTTTATTTCTGACAAGGTAGCTGCTCGAGGAGTCTCTGCAATAGTAATAAACCACAATTGCTGTTACTTTAAGCCCAGCTACATGCACTAAATGCATGATTTATCTCAGCTCAAAATGTCCTGTTGCCTTTTATTTTGCATGTCTGGAAATTGTTGCAAAGTGGATTTATATAGCTCAAACAGAGCAACTTCCACATCTGTGTATACCTGTGTGCATGCCAGGCATAACTGAATGCACACGTGCATGTGTATGGCCTACCTGCGAGCTTAATCCTGTTGTCCGGATCACCAACTGTCCAGATAAACACCATCATGTCCATCCCACTAGTCGCAAAGTGCTCATTGTCAGGCGACCAGGCCAAAGCCACAGTTCTGGCATGGTGTCCGTAAAACTCATCTTTGACCTGGTGAAAAAAAATAAGAATTTTTTATTTTATTTTTTTTTAAAAGAGACAATGACTATAATTTATATAAAACCGCTATAGACACTGGATATTCAGCAATCCACAAAATATACATAAGACAGACAAATGTTTACCGAGTAGCCGTCAGCCACAGTAAAAGTTGTGGCAACTTTCTTATCATCTATGGCAGCCAGATAGGCTCCATCATTAGAGTAGGCCATGTCTGTGATCGCCCCTTTAGCCTCGATAGTTTTACCCTGGTCCTTCAGAGTGTTGCCCTGAATGGAGTACAGACGGATTTTTCCATCCTAAGGAAAAAAAAATAGGTGTGTGATGAAGAGTGTCATTTCCTGTAATGGTTACACACCAAGAAATGCTGATTTTTTTTTTCCCTTCCATGAACTCAAAAAGCATTTTCTCAAAAACAGCGAAGCGGACTAATCTCATGTTTGGTGAGATCTAAAATTTCCACTTACTGCTCCGCCCACAACAGCAGTGGTGCCCCCAGGGTGGATAGCTCCAACCTCTGGTTCATAGTCAAGATTGTCCAATGTGAAGACTTTCTTCTTATCTTTCAGCAAGACAATCTAGAAAAAGCAAGAGATGAGGAGTGATGCCACCAATATTAAGACACCAAAACTTTAGAGGGTTAAAATAATGGGTGGGTGATATGAAACCTTGAAAATGCAAAAAAAATGTGTTCACAGGGGAGACATTGAACTAAGCGAGGTAAAGGCTTTACCTGTCCAATGCACACAGCCAGGGACAGCCCTCCTGCTGCTACAGACACACTTTTAGGCTGGAAATCCATCTTCACCACATCAGAGGCACTGAAAACCACCGGTTAGGGTTATTTATATGATAACTAGGCATTGTAACATTTAGAAGAGGACCCTAAATGGAATCCTGAAAGCCAATATTAAGTTTAAGGTACAAGGACAGATATTCCAATGACATCTAAGACTTAAAAATGTTAACATATAAATGGACATAATAATAATAATAACAACATACAGGCTATGATAATCCTAGTGTTGGACTGTACATCAGTTCATTTTTATATTTAATTTTTTGAAATGCCATTTTCCATGCATGTACTATTAAAACATTCACTTTGATACATGTCAAAACATTTTTCTTGGTATTGTGAATGACAAAGAAATGTGTATAAATACATGTTCTACCCATACATTTGTGACAGTGAAGTAACAATATTAAAAAGGAACAGATCACCAACAGTCATAATAAAGCTTAATTCAAAACTTAAGTGTTTTCTCCCAGACCACTGCCCTGCAAAGACTGACTTACATTATTTTTACTAGACAAAATGCAGAACAACACAATCCCCACTAAGTTCATACCATAGCTGTTATCTGCCCAGCAACACGTAATGAACCCTACCTGTACTCCGTCTTGTTGATGTTGGTGTAGCGCAGTGTATCATCCATGCTGCATGTCACCAGCTCGTTGGCTTTGTCGGTCACCATCTTGCTCACCTGGTTGCTGTGGCCCTTCCCCGAGAAGCAGTCGTTCTCTCCAGTTTCTGCATCCCAGTAATGTGAGGCATTTGTTAAGGGGACAAAAAAAAAAAATCTACTGTAGACATGGATAGTTTACATTGCAGGAAAGTGGCAATGAAGTGCAAAAGTGAAGCCACTAAGAGAAAAGATTAAAAACAACATCTGCCAGAGCAGTTTTAAATGATCAAAGGTAATCTACATACAGTAATAAAGAGCACTTTTTAAATCAATGAAAGGATATTAATGTGTCCATCGTGACTCCCTGAGTAGATGTATGGTCGCCCGTCCTTTTTGTGAACTGTCAGACACTGGATGGATTTGCTGTGACCCTGTAGGATGAACAAATACATGTTTTCAGATTTACTTATAAAAAGGGCACATAAGAACAGTTAATGTAGAATATTATACATAAAATACACTTTAATACATCAAATCTAGTCTTGTGGCTGAGTCAGTCCACTACACGCTGACATTTTGAGGGGGTGGAAGTTGGTTGAATGAGAAATTTTTATTTATATATATATATATATATATATATATATATATATATATATATATATATATATATATATATATATATATATATATATATATATATATATATATATATATATATATAAAATTTTATTTTCCACAAATGCCAATACACATTTGCAAAATTCTGGTTATTTATCTTCAATATTAACAGGTTTTCAGCAACAAGATTAAAAGCAGCCATTTTTTTCAAATGTTTTCCCCACTTAAAAAAAGAAGGTAATATGAACTTTAACACAAGGTTTTATCATCATTATCAAGAAACTCTATCTATCCAGGTAAAGAGTCTGACCTTGATGGTGCGTATGGGCCGGCCAGGGTTGTTCTTGTCCAAGTAGTTGATGTATCCCGACAAGGAGATGGTGAGGAGGTGGTCTTTCTGCCACAGGCAGCCCAGCTGCTGGTCTGTCACATCAGTGCCCAGGTTGAAGGTGGTGACGGCCATACCTGCACCAACATCCCAGAGTTTCACCGTCTTGTCCCCTGAGGCAGAGATCAGTTGGGAACTGTCAGGGCTCCAGCTGACCTGGAGGATTTAAAGCACAGGGGCATTGAAAGAATGACGATATTAATATGCATGTAACCCAAGTTGCAAATGTTGTGTTTGAAGACTGTTCAAGTGCCCGATCAATGTTTACTCAATGACAGAAACACCAACGCTATCTAGACAAAGAATTATTATTACTAATACTAGCTCTTCTGATAAACAAAACCCATCTAGCCAACCACCATATACTGAATGTGGTGTATTCTTTTTTCATATATATAAAAACTTACAGCATATACTCCTCCTTTGTGGGCCTTCTCTCCACCCAGTGAGCAAACACGCTCACCATTTGTTCCATCATAGACAAATATCTGTGGGAAATAATACTCATTAGGAAGACGAGGAACATTTCTTTTTGTACACAACTACATTTTTGTGATTCTTTCTCTTTAAAAACCTGCCACTTAGGTTGAGATAGATTATTTTTATTATTTCTGTAAACATCATAGTGATAGTTACTTAGATTATTTTAACAAAAGGTAATCTTACTTTAAAAAAAAAAAAAGTCAAAAAATGTTGACATGGTCACATGGCCACACCTGGTAAGCCTGGTGTAAGATGATAACTCACCTGGCCATCAGCGCCAGCTGTGACAAACCGACTTCCATCTGGAGAGAAACGAACACAGTTGACAAACTGGCTGTGATCCTTTAGCAGTCACCGGGAAGACAGAAGGGAAAAACAATAGAGGAAAATTATCCATTAAGAAAGATTGTGCACATTAAAATACACTCTATATATTTGTATTTTATTTGGCACAGTGTTTGACTTTCAATCTATCATCGTATATGGCATGACATACTTCATAACATGTGTCACATAAGTCAAACTTGAAAGTGGAAAAAAATAAACATTTCTCGTTCTCTGACAGACAGACATGCATAGTCCTTCCTCATTTTAGACCATCAGGGCTGAGATGAGACACGCAACTATCACAATTGAGGTCAGCATTAAATAATGGTTTACCTTATAAAAGTATAGCACAACTGCAGACTGAAATCTAAAAACAGACCACAAGGATTTTTAAGTAGAGGACAACATTTAGTGATCAAAAGTCTATTACATGTTTCTAGCAGGGAAGGTCTGCTTTCAGAATGTGGCTCACACATTCTCCAAGAAATGACGGAGGAAGTGGGTTACGTAACAGACAAACAAGGCAACACTGTCAAAAACCACCAGGGTGTGACAGACTTGAGATGACCAATGGGCATTACAAATAAGACAGCTGGTTCAAAGTCACAGAGAAATTCCTTAATCCACTACTATGTCTGCATTTGTTGAAGGCCAATATTTTGTTCCTACCAAGACTGCAAGCTGAAGAGGGCTTTTAGCCTTCGGTTAATCTGATAGGTCCAGCAAAATAAGCTTGGCTCCAAGTTTAAAACCCAAATGCCCCTTTCCAAAAGCTGCACAAAAGGCCTACGGGGAGAAAAAAAAAAAAAATAAGAAGCAAATGTTATCTCTGCAACTCACTCGTAATGTGAACTTGAACTTGAAGGGCGGCCCCTCGAAGAAGGACCCACAGGTGTCATCACTGGCAGTGGCAAGGCGGTAAGGGCGTTTCTGCCTTATGTCAACACTGTTGATTAATTTGGCATGGCCAGAAACTTCCCCCACTGAGGAGCCAGAGTCCCACAGGAACACAGCTCCAAACCTACAGCAAGAGATAAACATGCATACAATCGTTTCGGGTTTCTGTGAGGTCTGAGAGAGGAATAAAAACAACAAAAAATATCCACAAGTCTCCCAGGATGAAAAAAATTATTTTTATATATATATATATATATATATATATATATATATATATATATATATATATATATATATATATATATATATATATATATATATATATATACACACACATACACACACCTTATGCAGAATATTGCTTCATATCGACAGTCTCACTAAAATATTAATAATGCTATGTTTTTGTTTTGTTTTTCACAATTGTATTGATGGACAGTTGCCCAACATATTTGATAAGACAAGCAGTGTGCTGGAGGACTGAATGTGTCTTTACTGCTTAACAGTGATGTACAGTAAATAGCATTCACTGCACAACAATTCCATTTTGTACAATATGACATCAAGCAAGACAATCAATAATAATTAAGATACAATTCAATCCAAACACCAACTTGTAATGTTAAACATAAAATTATCTAAAAGAAAACAATGGACTTGTGTCCAGTGAAGAAGCTTCTCATGAGAGCTGGTCATGCTGCTCTGAGTTTAATGAGGTTAACAACCCCTCATACTCACTTCTCTCGTCCGTCCCCAACAACAGCAATCCTCTTGCTATCCTCAGTCCATGCAATGTCCTTGATCTTGCCTGAAATAGGGGTGTACTCGTACTTGAGAATGTGCTCCTTCTGGGTGGTGTCCCAGATACGGATCTTTCCTGATGCATCTAAAAGGATTTAAAAACAATTTATTATAGTATTACCATTACTGTGGTAACTATACACACATTTGTTGACATGTATTCATCAGTGGGTGGTTTACCTCCAGATGCAATGTAGTATCCACTGGGGGCATACTTGGCAACAGTAACTGTATGGGCATGTTCAGTGTAAATGTCTGCAATAGCCGGATTCTGTAAAAGACAGGAAATGTGAGACATCAGCAGGTCTACGACTGACACATTAGGCAGTTCCCTCCTAAATTAGTCAAATGGAAGAATTCTGTTTCATTTGTTAACCTAGACCTTATTTTCAAGACACACACGCCCCTTTGCTGCATGTCATCCCCCATCTCTCTCCCCTTACACGTCTTAAACTGTCCTATCAAAGGCCTAAAAATGCCCCCAAAAATCTTGTTGCCCAAACTGTCGCTTAAAAATCTTCATTAGATTTTGTTCAACTGCTTCCTGGTTAAAGAACAATTGAATACCAGCTCAAAATCTTATTTTTGCTAACCTCCGGTGTTTGAAGGCATCACCTTGCTGTTAAACTCAGTGTTCAATACACCCTGACATCACCCATAGGTGTCGTTACAGGTGCAACAGATGCCGCGCTCCATTTGACCCATGTTCTATGTGGTGGCATGGTGCAGGTGGCGAATGATCAATGATCTATCAAGCAGCAGGTAGCGGGGATGCTGTTGTACTTGTTATGACTTCTTGTTGAGGATGACTTGTACAATTATCCTAGAAATAGTTCAATGTAAGGAAGTGCAAAATTCTAACCATGCGAAACCATTTATATGCAACAGACAGCTTGCAAGTGTTGGCAGAGACTGAGCAGTATAATTTCAACCAACGCAAACCGACATTATGCCGACTGGACATTGAAGTGCACTAAGAGCACACTTGTGACCACACCTAACACAGATGCTCTCGAGGATCTGTGTTGCTTTACTCTTTAAAAAAAAAAAAAAAAATTGGACTCACAGAATTCAATCCAATCAAAGCAATTCACTGTAATCTGTGAGTAAAATGTCATCATGACTAATATGAATAATGGCCATAACAAGACCCAAATTTGGATAAATAAATAACATGCAACACTTGTTAAATATGGCTTTTAAAAAAGATGAACATTACTTCAATGTTCCTGATGATGACACACTTCCCATTGGTATACAGGAAGTTGTTGCCTTTGGGATCACCGCCAATCACTTTTGCAACTCCCCTCTCCATCTGTGGGAGACTGGCGAATACATGTTCTAAAAAAAAGTAGACATGACAGGCAGACGGATAATGAAATGCATTTAAAGTTAATTCAGTTTAAATGAGCATACACTGAAAAAAAAAAAAAGCATTAAACCGAACTATTTAATAAGGGATTGACAGACAGCATTACATTGTACATCTCGGGCTACATGAGTTAATAGAGCCTGAATTCTTGCACTGCCTGGATGATGTTTGTTTTTTGAAAAAAAGATGGTAGAAAGACACATGGAAAGGAAATACTGTACACAAATGTTATCCTGTGTGCAAAAAAAAATAAAATATATATATATATATATATATATATATATATATATATATATATATAAAAATAAATAAATAAATAAAATAATAATAATAGATATAAATGCATTTCCTGAAATTGTGCCTCATCTCTTTTGGCATTTTGTGGCAAGAGGTTTCCAAGAGTTACTGATAACTGAATGGTTGATGCTTTATTTTGTAGCTGTAACGTTAATGTTTGGGTTCTTCGCTTTTAACATAAAAAAAATAAAATAAAAACTTACATCATCACTCTTATAATTACCTTGGTGAAGTTTTATATACATAAATTCACCAACAAAAACCATCCGCTGCTGTTGTTTACCATGAAGAATGGGAGAAGTAACTGAAACCCATTAAATCTTACACTAACAAGAAAGCTGTTTCCGCATTGGCTCTAAAATCTATATTTCTGATTGAGCATATTCGCTTTCATGTCCACCAGCTCGACATAAAAATGGCAGCCAAAAACTCTTTACTTCATGCTTATTCAGCAGGCACAAACCATGTTTCTGTTAGCTACTTCCCAAACAGCAGTTCCTGACTATCATCCAGCCTCTGTCTGGACATGTCATAACAATGCGATGTGAGCACAACTATTTTCTATGACTGATTTTAGCTCAACTAACGTTAGCTAACGCTAACTTAAATGAGCAGTCTGTAATGTGCTGCATTTTGAGCCAGAGCATATCCACAACAAACCCGTGCGTATCACTCACAGGTGTATATTAAATGTGAATGAATCGTCGCGTCGGGATTTTGTCTTTAGTATGCAAAATGAAGTGTCAAAATCATGCAGCTATGGGCGAGGCTAGCTAGCTACGGACTAACGTTACCTGTCTGACTCGCTCTATCCGCTGAATAATGTCGCCAAACAAAAGAGTTTCATTGCATTATCTCTCCGCCGTTGCCATTGAAAATAAACAGACTTACTCAGTTCAAGCGACATTTTCCCTGCTGGTCACTTTCTTAACGTTACTCTTTACAAATGAATGAAACAGTTGAGCTCCTCCGGCTGTGCACTCCCTGATCACACAAACACGGAAGCGAGTGCAGCTCTCCTTCTGCCTGTCTTTGCCCATATATAGTAAACTCAGAAACTACGCTGCGGCTGTCAGCCACTAGCCATGCACGGCTTTGTAGGGTGCATAAATCCCTAAATACAGTCTTACAGGCTCCAAGGCAATTACACCATTCATTAGCTCCACCAATAAAATTGGATAGGTTAACCCTAGTTCGTGCTTCCTATGTGCAATCATTACATTCAGGTCACAGAGCTCAGCATTCTTTTTTTCTGAACGATAAATCCCAGATGCCATTTCAACAACCATTAAAGAATATAACAACATTTTGCGAATCCTCAAATACTCATTTAAACATATTGATAAAGATAGATAGATAGATAGATAGATTGATAGATTGATTGATTGATTTCTGGCAACTATCTTTATTTGGATGAGGAAATAGAGCTGCAACATTAAAATGGGTTTATAACATATTGTTATCATCCAGGAGATTACTTTTTTTTTCTAGGGGTTCATTATGGATTATGGAAATACTCTCATTATAGCAGAAAAACTGTGGCGCAAATGTAACAGTTAATGTATGAGAGGAATCAAAACATTTAGGAGACCTAATTTGTTCAAAGAGGAGGGAATGCCTGAGAGTCCTGGCTCAGGTCAAATTCTACACAAAGTATTAGATGCCTAGCTTTGCCCCCAAAATTATGCTAGCATGAATAACCATATGAAATGCCCAGTAAGGTAAAGGGGGACTATTTAAATGTGAGAGGGTAGCCTGGTGATCTACAGTTTCATAATGGGGATTTTAAAATCCGATGTCATCCTGTGTGTCAGCAGAGCATCACTTGCCTGGAATAGGATTGGGAATCCCCTGAGTTATTTAGGATGGACCCGTTTTAGAGGGTGGGGCCCTTGGCAGCAGCAAGTATAGTGTTACAACAATACAAAATGTTAAAGCTAACTAAAAGGTGGACTCATAACTGTTGCTGAGGTTCAAAAAGCCATCAAATTATTACAGATCGGTAAGTTGCCCGGTCCGGACGGCTTCAATGCATATTATATTTTCTTTGGTCTCCTTGCGCCAGTCCTAAAAGAAATGTACAATGAGGCTCTTTTACATCACAGAGGTCATTATCTTCACTCGAGATTCTGCACACGAAAGTCGCAGGACGACACTGATTTCTAAACAAAGCCATGCTAAGAAATAGAGAGAGAGTTTTGTGCATTGTATCAACTCATTTGGTAATGGCTTGAATCTAATGGACGTTCATTATTAAAAAAAAAGTTACGCACTAAAGCTTTAACATATCTCACTTTTCCCCTGATGGTCTAAAGTCGCTAAATTTGTCGCTGTTTTGAAGAAAAAGTGGCTACATCTAGAAAATTGCCAAGTTGGCAACACTGCATGTCGGGCACTGAGCTGTCACTCAAGTGGACTCAAACACTCATTGGCTAATGAGGACACGCCCCTGAAAGACACACCCACGCGAGAGGTTTGTGTCAGAAGTGCAAGAGTCTGGGGATACGGTCCTTAAATTGCATCCACGTTTCTTTAACTTGCTTCCCTTCTTTGTGTCTTAGTTCGTCCCACCAAGGAAGCATGGGAGAGACGCGAGGAAATCATGCAAGGAGAGAGGAAACGAGGAAATGTGTTTTTAGAGGGATGAGACATCCTTTCCTCTGAAGCTTCAAGTTCACTTGTCAGCTGTATGGGCGGAGTTAGCAACAGCTTTCAGCTGCACGGCTTCCGGGAACACTTCATAGCTCCTAAGAGATCCCTCCTCGATCCTCGCTCCTAGGGGCAGGAATAAGCTTTTTAGACGGCCTTCACGAAGGAGGGCCAGAACAACTTCCGGTTCAAGCGAGGAGATATCAAATAAAAGACTTGGGAAGGAGCCTTGGCTTGCAAAGGTAAAAAAAAAGGGACATATTATCAAACAAATAAAAGACCAATAGTTTACAATTACTCAAATAATTTGCAAGTTACAGGCTAAGTTTTACTTTTGGCATGACAATTTGTATCCTTAGTTAGTGATTTTTGTTTGATAGGCCTTCTTAAGAAGTTGTTTGAATTTAAGGGCACAAATCTAATTCCATACAGGTGAAGGTCTTTCTTTGGCGATTAACGCCATCATTTCGTTAAAAGTTAACAGGTCCTCCTCTAGCTATGGTCCTCGAACCTCAGCAGCAGTAACTTTTAATTATTGGTCGACAGCTCATTTAACCCTTTATATTCCACACAAACTGAATAGCCTAGCAGAAATCAGGAAAGGATTTATTGCCAAGTAACATCTACAAGGAATTTGCCTTGGTCGTTGGTGCATACATAAACATACACGTAATAAACATTAATATGACTGAATTTATAATAAAAACAAGACAAAACAATGTTCACCAACACACCAAGGTAACCATACATGGCGCCATCAGACATGTTTAAAGGGTTTATTTCCTCAAAAACAGTTTGTTAGATGTTGAATGTCAAATTCTGAATTGACAAAATAAAATTACAACTGATGACTATTTTTTTTTAGAAAATATTAGTCCCCAGGGCCCTGACGGTTCCCAGCCATGGATGTATTATATTAGTATTATATTAAACCCCTGGTGCGACATACAAATTTATTTCAATTTTTTTAAACACCGGTTAAAAGTTGTAATAGGATAAAATAATAGACGACGGGTTATATCAGTAGGAGGCAGTAATGCATACATATAGGATGCCAACTGCCATAAAACCCTAAAATAGAAGAAGAACTGGCGGTTTACCACATAGACAGTTAAAGACATGGACCAACAGATCCCGTTGCTCTGGACGGAGACCGTTCTCTTAATACATCCATGACGGAGACCAGTGAAGGATATTAGAAGCACTTTTCCGGTGAGGGCTGAGCGTTACTGCGCAGCCTCCAACTGAGTTTGCCAACGTAGATGTGACGTAAGCAACCTGTCTGAAAGTTGTAAGTCTTCTGGTAGCTGTGTCAAGAGAAATCTCAACCATTCCCAATCTTGCAGGGACGGAGAGCGTAGGTATATGTAAGGAGATAACATGGACACAGGCTAATTATTGTTAACTAAAATGCTAGTTAACATTAGGAATTAATCTTAAACAGCTAATATTAGTCGAAACTGCCTGCGAGCTTCTCCTGTACTATACGGTAATTTGTCTACTATGCGACAGAAAGTCGCGTGGTTATGACACATTCGTTAGCCTATTTTTACAAAAGCGGCTGCCACGGAGCCATAACGTGAGATACAAGGTAATGGAGCCTTTTATACATTGTCGTGTTTCTTTAGAAATAAACAATGGACAAATAAAGTCTTTAGACGCTTCAGATGTAAAGTTATTCGCTGTCAAAGTGACATCAAAATGAATGGCAGTCAATGGAATGCTAACGGCGGGTGAGTGCTAGGTAGCATCAAAATGGCGCCATAGGAGCTACGCTCATGGATGTATAATGAGAACGGCTACGCATTGTGGACGCTCGTTTACCCCCTTGGTTTACCACTGCACCACAGAAGAAGAAGCAGCTCAGTCGCAGTCGCTCCATCTGTAACAATGGCGGCCGCCCTGAGAGGAAGCTTGGTAACATTGGTCAAGGTGAGTGCATAGATGGTGTACAAGCTTATTTTAACCATACGTCGGTAGGGAAGGAGTTGCAGGAGTTAAAGTTGTATATAAGTTGTAAACTCAAGCACCATGTTATCTTAAGAGTTTTACTGGCTGGTGTCATTCGTGTATTGTCGCTAACCACGAGCCTCCGTTGATTCAAATAGCTTCAGATAAAAAGTGATAGCTAGTTCTTGTGATGTATGGCTCCATCTGGTTTTGTCAGTTGGTCATCGAGAAAAGAAATCCTAGTCGTTAGTAGGTACTCGTCAAACAAGTGAATGGCCATATAGTTCAGAACTGTAGCTTAGGTTATGTGAGATTAAAGTGAGCTAACGTTAAAGTAACGTTGGCTAACTGACATGGTAACCTCCTTGTCCTTAGTAAACCATTAGTTCAGTATACACACACACACACACACACACACACACCCACACAACGGCACATAACTTATTAGGGCTAACCACTGGCTAACTGTCATAAGACAGAGAGCAGGCCAGATAAGTCAGTTTGCCTCTTTACTTAAGATAACATATAGGCCTATTACGCTTGTGATTTGATAACTTTGTTTAGTTGTCTTCTTCCAGTTTTCTCTCTTGCCAAATTCTTGAAGGTCAGTGGGAGTCAAAAGATGTGCAGTTGCTTAGATTATCACTTTAAAACTAGCTACAGATGGCATGGTGAGTTCCCTTTTTGACAGAGGACAGCAAGTGAATTGTTTATTTTATTTCCCCCCTGTAGATCACGTTTTGTCTACAGGTCAGTGGCTGATGACCATTCAGGATCCTGTGGAAACAGAGATAAAAAAAAAAAAAAAAAAAAGGCAAAAAAAGGCACACCCATCTCTGCCACCTCAATATTGTCTAATAAAACATGCACCATTGTGACTAGCAGTGGGCAATATGGATAAAAATCCTCTGTCAAATTATCACAGCCAATTTGATATCTGACATAGATGCAAAAATCCTATAAAAATCCAGTATTGCCATAAAGCAACATTTCTCATAATACTAATCAACTAATCATTTCAACTCTACCCAAACTATGTTTATTTTTGTAAGCTTTTTCTCTATTCGCTACCATTTTCACCTCTGAAATTGAATAGGAAGATGGGGAAATCCTGGGAATTGCGTACATCTCATAGGCATATACAAACTGTGACAAGGGGTCAGACACTGCTTTGTTTTAATGGTTCACAAATTAAGGTGGTAATCATCATTATATCCAGAGATATAAAAGGGATAGCTACAACTACATGTCTGAGAGTAGGCACATTGATATTGTTTTTTTTTGGTATACCATGTTGTAGGGCTGGGCGATATGGAGAAAATATCAAATATCACGATATTTTTGACCAAATACCTCGATATCGATACTGCAACGATATTGTACTGTTGACTATTGGTGCTTTCACAAAATATTTACACAATGAGATTTTTGATAAATAATCATCAGTAATGTGGATATAATGACTAAGTGGGTAAAGGCAAATAATAGAACAGTTACAACAGTCTGGTAAGTTCAGAAAATGACATCACTTTACTGTAATGCCGCCTTTAAAACCAGGAAAAGACAACACTTACGCCATATTACGATATCCAAAATCTAAGACGATATCTAGTCTCATATTACGGTATCGATATAATATCGATATATTACCCAGCTCTACCATGTTGTGCTTGTTGTAACTGTGTCTTCTTTCCTATCCTCAGGGCCTGAGCGGCCCCCGGTGGCAGCAGCTGACCTCTCGACCATTGAGTGTGTCTGCTGCTTTGTGTGGCCCAGAAGCCCCACCAGCCCGTGCTGATGCTACCTTCAAGGTCACAATGGTGCCAGGGGATGGAGTGGGACCTGAGCTGATGACTGCTGTCAAGGAAGTGTTCAAGGTACATTTTACAATGACGGAGATGGAATGATCGCGGCCCTTTGTCTTTTTTAGAAATAATGTGGGGCACTATAGCTATGAGTAGAAGAAAATAAACAAAAGAAGAGGATCTTTTTTTTTCTCACAAACATCCATACTAAAAGGATTTTCACCATCTCGTAATTTCATTTTTGTCCCACTCTTGCTCACTTATTCAGCCTTTATATATATTGATGGCATGTCTTTTTAAAATAATAAAGTTGGCTGTTTTTTGCCTTGTCACCAGGCAGGAGATGTCCCAGTAGAATTTGAGGAGTTTCACCTGAGCGAGGTACAGAACATGGCCAGTGACGAGAAGCTGGAGCAAGTGTTAACCTCAATGAAGACCAACAAAGTGGCAATGAAAGGTAGCTTGTTATTTTGTCTCCTTTCATAGTTCACCCCCATTTATTAACAACAAAAGATGAGTTCTTTAAAAGGCGGCAATGGACCTAACATTTATGTTTGTCACATGCTTGGTTATTCAGGAAAGATTCACACACCCATGGAATTTAAAGGGGAGCTGGCTTCATACGAGATGAGACTGAGGTAAAACAGGTTGTGCATTTTGATGTGTGTACTTTGTGTGTCTTTGATGTTTAAATAAAAAAATAACCGTATACCTCCCTATCCATTGCCCAGGCGTAAACTGGACCTGTTTGCTAATGTGGTTCATGTGAATAGCCTGCCGGGCTACAGCACTCGCCACAACAACCTGGACCTGGTCATCATCCGCGAACAGACCGAGGGGGAGTACAGCTCCCTGGAGCACGAGGTAAACAACACTCCTCCTCACTGTAGTCAAATAAACATGGTTTGTAAAACCCACGTGAAAAGGATTTTTTTTCTTTGAAGAGAGGGAGATATCCCTTCAGCACCCAGAGATTTGGCCAGCCATAAACAGGTATCAAAACGTGTGTGTGTCTGTGTCCGTCTCACTCATAGGAGACCTAAACGTTAATTGCTACTCATATAATGATTCTTTAGCAGTCCTGTATACTTTGTCCTGTAGACTTCATTATGAAAGTTTGTTTGCAGTGTAACCATTTACACCTTGTCTTCACTGGCCACCTAATGGACTTCAAGTCTAAAAAGACAGTTTGCAGTGATACGTGTGAAATACGAGCTGTTGCAGTGTACACAGCTTTGCTCATTAAAATTTAAGTGAATCTGGTCCGACAGACATATGATATAAAACTGAAAAATGGGTCTGCTGTACGTAGGGTGTAATGTGTTTTCATTCTCTTGCACTGTTAATTAGTCAGAGCTTAAATAGGAATGGCTTTATTAAAATGTATGTACCCTCTTCCTGCTCTGTAGAGTGTGACGGGTGTGATCGAATGTTTGAAGATCATCACCAGAGATAAGTCACGGCGCATCGCCAAGTTCGCTTTCGATTACGCCACCAAGAAGGGACGAAGCAAGGTCACAGCTGTTCACAAGGCCAACATCATGTAAGGATATCGCAAAGCTCCCTTTTTTCTTTTTTTTCTTCTTTTAAATCATATTCTTTTATTAATTCTTAAAATGGTGTTAATTAGGGTTGTGGTCTGCATTATAGTCACAGTAACGCGTGTCCTCATCTCCTGTCTTATTGCAGGAAATTGGGTGATGGCCTGTTTCTGCAGAGCTGTGCCGAGATTGCCCAACTGTACCCCAAAATTAAATATGAGACCATAATCATTGATAACTGTTGCATGCAGGTACATACAGCCACACAATTCTTTCCCCTGACTTTATTAATCAATCATTTGCTGATTAGGTTTTAAGTGTCACTTTTCCATTTCTTGTTCAAACTTCTCATTGTTACTTTGCTTCAGCTGGTCCAGAACCCATACCAGTTTGACGTGCTGGTGATGCCCAACCTGTACGGTAACATCATTGATAACCTGGCAGCGGGGCTGGTTGGAGGAGCAGGAGTTGTTCCTGGGGAAAGCTACAGTGCAGAGTATGCTGTGTTTGAGACTGTGAGTTTTCATTTATTTATTTATTTATTCAGCCAGTCCTTCTCTGGTTTTATTCTGATTCCTCTGTTTATGGTTTGTCCTTTATACTCTAGATGAGAATGTATGGCAGAAAATATTAATGATGTACACTATAGAAAATAGCAATAGCTATGGACATAGTTTTACTATTAATTCAACTTCACTCTTCTCTGGTGCTGTACTTGGTGATGGAGAGGACTTACAGGACTGTAACAGTCTTTTTCAGGGTGCACGCCACCCCTTCGCACAAGCTGTAGGAAGGAACATTGCCAACCCCACAGCCATGCTGCTGAGTGCCGCTAACATGCTCAGACACCTCAAGTGAGTCAAGACTCTTAGGTCTTGTTGTAAAAAGTGCACCATTTCACACTGTACTGTACTTCCTAATCCTCTGTCCTGGCCCTAAAGCCTTAGAAAACCACCTTAAGTGTGTTTGTGTGAATTTTGACAAGCGTACAAGAACGTTCAGGCCACCTCTGAATTGTCACTCTATTGTGTTGCAGTCTGGAATATCACTCCCAAATGGTGTCAGATGCTGTCAAGAGGGTCATCAAACAGGGAAAGGTAAGGATGTGTGTGTCTGTTACGTGTTAGTTCTACCTACTGTATGCACACTGGTACATTCAGGCTGTGAATGTGGAGATGCCTGCCATGACAATAACACTATTAACACTCCGAGGGAATGTTTTCCATTAATACAAGCCGAGCAAAATAAAACGGGTTGTTCTGGTTCAGAAATGTGGAGCCAACAGAATTTGTATGCCCTGCTCATGTCAGCTTGTGTTTATGAATTAACTTATTGTCATTATCATTAGTTTTGTGATTCACAAACAGTAATCTCATATGTACATTTTCAAAATGCACGTAGGCGCTTAAGAAAATGAAAAAATACAATATAAATTTGCAAGCGCATTTTCACATAAATCAATCAGATACCAGCTTTAGCTGTTCTTGACCCACTGTTTCTCAAATGGGGTTACGCGTACTCCTAGGGGTACTTTGGAGTACTGCAGGGGTAAAGAATTTTTTTTTTGTTTATTGAAAAAATATCAGTTATGCATAATTCCTAAAATAAATTTCCACTATAATGAATGGATTTAGTGATTCTAAACATTTGAAATGTAGCATTGAAGGGTTTTTCAGTTACAGTATTGTTGTTTAGTAAATCAAGACACTGATGGCGCAGCTCTGTGTTGTGCCACTTTATATAGATAGGAAAAAAAAATTTCTACCAACGTTTTTTTTGGGCAGGTCAGGGTGTACTTGGATGAAAAAATATATCAAAGCGGGTATATTAGTGAAAAAAAGTTTGAGAACCACTCTGTTAGAGAGCCTTTAATTACTGTTGTTTGAGACTGTATGTATGCATATGCATCTTTCCTTAGCTCTTCTCTTGCATTTCTCTTTCTCAATTAATTGTGTCCTTCTTATAGGAATCTGCACTTATTACCAGCACAACTATCTGCCTTTTGCATATATAATAATATTTTTTACCATTCTCTGACATTTAATACAACAAACAACTAATCAGCTCTAAAAAATTCATTGCAAATTGTTTTTTCTCTTTCATAGAAAAAAAAAAGGTGGCAAAAGCAGTTTTTTTGTTTGTTTTTGGTTTGGGTAGCATTAGAGTATATCTGAAGCAACTGTGTGAAAATATAATTTTCAAGGAAAGACTGTCATTGGAAAGCACAATTTGCCTGCATGTTGTTTGAAGTGCCCTTCCTCTCCCTCTTCCCTTTGCTTTAATTCCCTCCTCTCCTTGTACCCCATTACCCTATATGTGTGTGTGTGTGTATCTGTGTGCACGTCCCAGGTACGGACACGAGACCTTGGCGGGTACTCTACCACTGGCGACTTTGTGCGTGCTGTTGTGGAAAACCTGCGTCACCAACCTATTAACTAAGATGTGTCGTCACACTCCTCACTGACATTTCCATAAATCTGGACATTGTTCTTAACATGAACTGGACGCATTTTAAGACTCACCTCACCTCTCATTGCCAGATGACAGTTGTGCCACACAGTTTAGACAAACACCATCAGTTGCATCATAATATATATGGTTTATGCCGGATTTGCTAAAAGATCCAGTGGAATCAATGGTGCCTTGTGTTGTAATTTACTACAATATGTGCAGTTCATTAAGCTTCCTCTCATGGATTTACCTCATATCATCTATATTATCTTTCCTCATAGTAACTGTCCATCTCTTTGCATCTTCTACTGTTGCAGTTTTTACTTGACTGATTGAGATCATCTTTTTACTCATTCTGGGGGACCTTTGTGTCTGCTTATTTTATGTCTTTGTGCTTGTTGCTTCAACCATGTTGGCCATACACAGACTACCTCTCTGCTATCACACAGTCTGTAAAGCAACCAGTTTATATCGGCTAATCTGCTTTTGCCTCACACTTCAGCAGCAACTTACTTTTTTTTTTTTTATCTCATTTGCACATTGTAAATCACTATACAGTATGGTATTACTGCTACATCATGATCAAATAATACCGTAACATTTCCGACCTACAAATATGTTCATGTTTTTAATAAAACTCTGTTCTGCCATTGCGCTGCTGTAAAGCTAGCTGAGTTTTTTTTTTTTGCAGTGAGTTACTGTATGGCAAAGGCAAACCTATCCTAATGCAAAATTCAGGTTTGTTGCTGGAGATTATCAATACAGACGATATTTTAACATTAGCCTTTCAAGAAAACCAAAAATATACAATACTTTCAGGTATTACTCCATTGACTGAGAAATTAGAAATGTTATAATCATTTTTTACAGTTTAATAGCCACAGAAAATCTCCCTTTATGATCATCACATTTCCCATAAAGCCAGTCCTCTATTCATTGTGAGTGGAGCAGTGCACAACATTTACACTATGTTGAATTATGAATTGGTATACTGCAGATTATCTTAGTTTTGCAGCAACAAATTCATTAAATGTGTAAAGGCATACATTTTATATATTTATATATCATTTCCAAGGACTCCTAAAAACAAGTGTTGTATAAGATGGTGCTGCTCATTCCCACAGAACTTTTCATGCCACCAATGCTGAAAGAGTTTAAAACACTGCTCTGTCTCCTTACTTTGGCTGTCGTGCTTTTTTTCTTACTGTGCTACAATTTAAGACTTCACAAGTAGTCGGTTAACCACAAATAATAAGAGATAAAGTACGATAAAGTCCTTTTTTTATTTTTTGTTTGAGATTTAGCTTCCTTAATTAGGGAATAGTTTTCCCTAATGAATATGTTATGGAGATTTCATACCTGCAACTTCTCAAAAGTGTGATGTTATTTTGAATAAATAACATTGTCTTTTCTACATAGTCACTGTTGGACTGAATGATGTTTTTATTGTTTAATAACTAATAAGATAAACCTATGTTGGACAATGGCAATGTGTTTCTTCTATTGTTGACATTACTACTGTATCCGGTTTATAGATTATGTGACTTAATATATTTTAATTCTCAGCCTCAAGTAATGCAAAAGATTAAAATGTGAGAAAATAAAGAAGAGAACATAGCTGAGGAAATGACACTGCTGATTGTTTTCTTTAAAAGTACACGTCTAGCTGATCACACTATTTGTGTATTCTGTGAGTGCAGTTTTTAAAGGCTCTCTAACATGCAGGCCATGATACTGTGTGTGGACATGTGTTGCTGCAGCTGTGCATATAGTAACAAGCTGTCCTTATGTTTGCAACAGGTGCGCACCGGAGACCTGGGGGGCTATGCCACAAGCGACGAGTTCACCCGGGCTGTCATTGCTAACCTAGCAGTCTAAGTGTTGTATTGGCATTGTATTATCTGTCAGCTGCTGAGACGCACACACTTTTTGTTATTTACATCCTGTTTAACAGATCTCCTGACTGATTATACACATACAGTATATCCCAGCAACAAGTTTCACACTTTTTCCAACTTAAACACAGTGAAATGCAGATGAAATGTGTAATCGCCCAAAAAAGAACTGGTTTGAATTTGAGCATAACACATTAACTATGACATCTAAGGCAAGAAAAATGTGACTTGAACATGCAAAGTCTTATAATTGGCACACAAAATATGTTTCCATGCTGGTACTCTGGGACATACCAGCCTTTTATATTCTGTTCTCTGGCAAGATCCTGTAATTTCTACTTAATGGTTTTATGTCTGAACATCAAGTCAAAACATGGTTTATGTATACTTTGATATTATTTATTAACTTCAAGTTTCAGCTTCATTGCTACTTGATTTATGAGATATGAATAATAAATAAGAGATAACATTTGTGTGCTAAATCCTTGCGTGAATGTTATTAGAAGACTGATGTAGTATTTAGTGCTATAAAAAGTTTATCATCGCTGCTGGTGGGTCAGTCAGCATGCATCATCTCAGCATGAGGAACCTCAAATTCAAGCAAGGCCTTTGTGTCCAAATATATGCACATCAGGTGGACTGCAGAATCTATAAAAAAAAACTGCTTTGTGCATGCTGGTATATGATCCACATTCCCAGAACCATGAAGAAAAAAGACGAAGAAACCGAACAAATCAACAATGTTTGCACTGGTCTTTCACTGTAGTACACATGACTTATAGTTTTGGGCTGCGGCTAATGATTATTTTTATCATGGTTTTATCACTTAATATTTGCTTCAGGAAATTGAAATGTATTCATAGTTTTCCCAAACCCGATTCAAATTGCTTGTTTTGTCCAAACAACAGCCCAAAAGGTCCAGACCCAAAGGTATTCACTTAGTTTACTATAATAAAAGACTAAAATATTTACCAAAATATTTATATTTGCATAAACATTTACCACTGATTAACAATTTCTGACATAGATGGTAGTAAAATGTTACCATTAAAATCATCACCATAACACATTGAGCTATTTATATTGACTTTTAAGGCAATAGGCTGTTTCCTGTATGGTATAGAGCCTCAACACTGAAAAAATGTATTCAAATTTGATCAGACAAGTCAAAAATATAACGGCATAACATCATAAAAAAATATTGTTAGTTACATAATTAAAAAGTGTAAAAAAAGATACAATAAAGGTTTAATACTTTTCCTTCAAACTCCAATCACTTGCTTTAAAAATGCAAGTGTAAAGCTTAATATTTCTTTTTACACTTTTAATTATTAAACTAATATATTATTTATTGATTCATTGTGTCTTATTGATTTATTCAAGTTTTTATTTTTTGGTCAGTGTTATGATCTGTTTGCAATAAACTCTCACAATCGCTTTATTTATGAACACAGTTCTTGTGGACCACAAACCACCTTCAAAACATTTAATGTCACATTTATTTTATTTTTTATTTTTATTTTTTTATCAAGGAGAACACATATTAACATCAATACAAATGTAGCCTAAATGTATCAGATTCAGCGAAAAAGCTATTTTTCATTTGCACAGCCTGGATAGGTTGATGATTAAGTAGCCTATGGCCTAGAGATTAAAAGAAACAAACAAGCATAGGCCTATATGCCTACAAAAAGCAGACAAAACAACGTCAGCTCATCTGCGAGTTCTTTATTAGTTGATGGGTTGACTGAAGCAAACTGAGTCAGTGGCCCTTCACGGACCTCTTGGAGTTCCCCGCCGGCCCTCGCTGTGGGAAGCACTGACCCAGCTCGTTGCAGTGACTGTATGGCACAGTCTGAACCGTGTAAGCTCCAGCTCTGCCAGCAGGTGTCGCTGCGGGCTATGGAGGAACAGAGTGGAGAAGAGACGGGGCCTGGCCTGGGAATTTGCTGTTCGCTTCCCATTCTTCCTATGCAGACAGTCAGACACACAACATGGCGGACTAGAATAGTCGGCCGACGCGCCCGGATACAACGGATAAACCGTGGGATTTCACATCCAGGAAGGCCAAGAAAGTACATTCTAAAGGGAAGATAAGTTAGGGCGAATCAAGGATTTTTGGGGGGGATGCCGTCCTTCCCTGGATTTAGCAGATAAACTGACTGCGAAGTGTTGGCTGTGTGTCCCAGACCGTGCTACCCTCCTCTGCTATCACCCAGGTCCCCCCACCCCGCTCACACTCTCGGTTCCTGGGGTGTGGAGACAGGGGCCGGGGTTGAAAAACGTGGAAGAGAAAAGAGAGGATAAATTCCTACTTGGCCTTAATTTCCCCCTTTCGGGTTTCCTCTGGGCGCTACAGGAGTTGTGGTGAGTTTTCTTGTTTTGTTGCGCAAAGCCCGAATCACACTTGTTACAATGTCGCTGTACCAGCATGTTTCCTCTCGCTGTAACATTATGTCACCCACAAACAAACACTTTGTCCCCCCACATGCAGCCTTAACAGGATACATGATAGGCCTACCTGTATCACAGCGGAGTTTATGTTGGCTTATGCAAAGAGTAGGGCTGTGTTTAATAGTTGCACACCTCTTTGTAACGCTTGGACGTTTCAGAAGTAGCTCGGAGGCAGGGAGGGAATTTTTGGCGAAGGGGGCTCTCGAGAAAAGGGGGCTTGACGATGAGTGAGACAACATTTTAGAAGTCAGAGGTTGTAAGAAAGAAAGAGGAGGTCCAGGGTCGGTCCTGCCTCACTGGAAAGTACACTTTATTGATCAACGCTTTGTTATTACACGTTCCGAGGGGGGGGGGGGGCTTCACCCGACCCACAACAGGAATTAGGTCGCCCTAACATTAACATGTAGGCCTATGCCTGTGTCAGTTCACAACGAAGGCTGCTCTGTGTTTCTTCTTCTGCACTCTGGACATGGAGTCTCTAAAGTATGCATTCCCCTTTACAACCTCTCCCAAAGTTTTGTAATGATTAATTGTCTCCTCTCTTTCTAAATGTTGGGTGTAACTGAGCATACAATTTCAATATTGTGGGTGTTAAGGGCTGTTTATGGGGTTAGGGTGGACTGTAGGTTATGATTTGTTATCTCATTAGAACATTATTATTAACATGAGTATTCCTTAAATGACTTTGTCATTGGAAATGGTGACTATTCGCTAAAGAATAGGAATGAATACAACCAGGTAAAAGTGTTTGAATGCCTAAAAGTCGGAGCAGAGAGAAGCATCATCCAGGCTTAGGAGGCATGGCAGAGCATGGCTTGACATATATGACAAAGCCTTTGCAATGTCTGCCTGGACCTTGACTCATCACGTCTGGACCGATTTACTGAACTGCAGCACACATCCACCATACCACAATCTCTGTGACTTTCAACAACAAGCTTTCCACTTAACCCAGGTCACCATGTCATGTTAGGGTCATCCAAGTGCAAAACTCAAGCTGCATCTCCTGCAAACGTATGTGCCTACCTTGACCTCTGTTTGTCAGGCCTGGACACGTTTCCCAAAATGCTGTGGTTGTATTGCAACCCCATCTTAGGAAAGCCCGACTGTGTAAGAAAAAAAGCCAGAGCTGTTATCATCTTGCTTGCTCTGTCCATATCTTCTCCAACCTATTTCAAGAAAAAGGAGTTGTTTCCGTCTTGGAACCTGAAAGGGTTTTTAGCAGAGGAGCTTGAGTGATCCTCACACCACACCTTTCATGATTGGCCTAGTTTCTAAAAATAAGAATGAAGTATAGCTTGAAATCGCCTTGTGGAACTTTGCGTGAAGTTTCAATTTGTGGGATCTTAGAAATCCCCCTCCATGTTGTGAAATTTCACAGTTTTAGGGTGATGACACAATATTATGAGTTGGCTCTTTGGGTGGGGCAGGAGATATATTTTTGTTTCCACCTGTGGGCCAGGCCTACATATTTTACTGTAGAAGAGCACTGTAATTCTGCCTTGAACAGGATAAACACAACTGCATTTAGAGGATTATGAAGCATTATGGAGCCTGATTTCAGCCACATGTCATTCGCCTCAATGGCATTTGTTTCACAATACAGAAAATTAAACTGGTTGATAACTAACCATTCATAAATCAAATGTCTGTCTGACTGGGAAGACTTCATCCAGAGTCATTCAACTTTGTTCTGTCCCTCTGTAGATGCAGAGTAGTATTTATGTAAATTATTGTGTAAATCTTTGTTTTAGATCCTCCTGATGTGGGATGATTGATGGTTCTTGTTCACCACAGCTGTGATGGATATTCATAATTGTTTGTCTTTTCAGTGGACTTCAAAGACTAGGTGGGACTTTGTATTCAAGAAGGATTTTAGATGTGTGAGAAGTGTCTTGTGATCTTGTATGCTCACGTGTGATACAGGTCGGTGAAAATCTAGGGTGCTACTTACTTATTCCTTCATCAGAGTTTATTTTAGGCACTGTTTTTTTGTCACCATAAGGTGGGATAATGGCACTAAATATTGGAGTTGTGGACAAAGGGGAAGTGAGTTTGGCCAAAACAGTATATTAACACTCAACACTTAAAATCCAGATTTTCTCATTTTGTTAAGGAAAAAAACCGAAATTATGAGCAAAATGACACATTCAATCACATCATATTATTGTCTTTCAGTCCGTTTTTGCTTTGTTTTTCTTAAACAATGCCTTCATTGTCGAGGTCAAATTTAGGTCGGATTCAAAACCAGTTGAGAGCCGTAGTTATAAATATTTAGATTTGCCTTTGGCATCAGCCTTCGAGCCGACCGACCTTTTTGCCCTGCTGTGAAAAAATGTTCAAAGAACATGCTAGCAAGCGTGCATAGTCTATGAATGCGCCACTTAATAAAGATAGGCGTTTAGGAAAAGGGATTTTGGAGAAGCACTGTCATGACACTGCTGTGAAGTTAAATCTCAGATGATTGTCTCTTCATCTTGGATGGACTTCTTATCTTTCAGAGGAAGAGGAGGGAACGAGTGCAGCAGGATGATCACTTCAGATACGAGAATCTTGACTTTGGTTTCCCATTGTTACAGAACCTCAATGACCAAAGCAAAGATAGAAAGTGTGGTAGGGAAATTAGGCTGTACCTAGTCTGTTTTCCTGCTGCACATAGAGCTGGATATCATTTCAAACATTTTGATATTACCAGTGGTGGAATGTATCAAAGAACATGTACTACTTATTTCACAAATTAAGGGTTTATATAAGCACATCTTTAGAGCGTATCATATGAGGCATTGTTATAAGTTGAACTACCCAACAGTATATAAAACAGTTATAATAATACACTAATATAATATATAGTAGGAAACACTCACAGGGTTAATTTATCCTATATTTAGTGTGTTTACTTTTTATACTTGCAGTACATTTTGCTCATAATACCTCTGTACCTTTTACTTAAGTAATTTTCAAACCAGAACTTTTACTTGTAAGAGTATATCTACAGTGTAGTATTGCTAGTATTACTCGAGGAAAGAATAAAAAATTCTTCCACTGGATATTAGTGCAAATATGGTACCTGAGTGTTGGTACTAATACCAAAATGACTTTTTTTTAATTCTTAAAAAGAGAGAGAGAGAGATAGATAGATATATATATATATATATATATATATATATACACACACGAACGATAACGAAATATAACGAAAGACATCAAACTTCTTACATGTGGTCATAACACCATCAACTCTACAGGACTACATTTGTGAAATTAGAAAGGTATTTTATCAAAGAATTAGTGGACAAGACCCTGATTCAACCAGGCATTTGATGCCAACTTTCAGGGCTTGAAAGATTTTGGCACTTTGCCATAGCTGCATGCTAGATGTAGAAATCCGTCTTGGTATGTATGGGGATAGTGAATGAGGTTTCGTTGTGGCCCTAAGCTGGCTGTTTGGCCCCACACCACGCTTCGAGGTCACAGTGGCTTCTGTGGGGAAGCCATGCTTTGCGCCTCTACATCCTCTGTGTTCAATGTGGGAAAGCTTGAGAGGCCCCTGGCATGCTCTGTGAGAAACCCCACAACGAAGCAGACACAGAGCAAAAGTTCAGACTCACCACTTTCACTCATTGAAACAAGTGAGTTTTCTTGATCCTTGCAGCCTGATGGAACCAAATCATCATTACAGGCTTAATAACAGACACAGCGGTCACTCTTGCCTGTGTGATTAACCAGAATAGTAATCCCTGGCTTCTCTTCGTCTTTTCATCAACTTACCAGCACATGAATGAAGCCAACAGGAACACAAACCACACCAGCAGGGAGTACTATCCCTCAGAAAGGGAAGTCCAGTGGATTGTGGCTGTTGTATGTGGCACTGGGGACATATAATCTGTGGTCTGTTTCAGAGCAACAGTCCTAGCGGCCCTGGGTTAGGCCTACTTCAGTCTCCCGTGAAGAGAAGCATTCACAGTATTCCTGTTGCCCCAGTCCCCCACCCCTCAAGACATAGAAACAGTATTAATATGCCATGAATGGAGACAGACAGACAAGCATTATCTAGTGCTGCAGCCGCTAGAGGAGCAGGATTCCTTGTAGAAAGCCAGAGGGAAATATTTCTCTGCATGAATGGTGAAGTCCTCTTGGCCACCACTGCTGGTGTCAAGTCAGCAAGGCTTGTGGGGTTTGTGTCTGTTGGTTTTCCAGCTCACCAATTTGCCTAGGGGGTATCCTCTTTGAATTATTAATACGATTTGTTGATTTTTTTTTTTTTAATGAATAAATCCAAACATAGATGTGCAGAGTTAGTAGTTGTATCCGTTTGGCCACATTGGGATTCTGCGAAATCAAGATCAAACGACACTTGATAAACTGAGGAAACAGCTGGAACTATTCAGGAGTCTATACTCAGGATAGAGTGTTTTCTTCCCCAGAGAGATCCCTTTTGTAAAATCTATCTTCATCTTGAGGTATTCATTAATTCATGTCCGTGCAGTTGGGAAAGATACTTATTACTTCACCTAGGGCCGTGGGTAAATACAAAAGCATTAGTTAAATCCACAGACTTGAGTGGGAACTCTCCATAATAAGTGACTACCTTGAATTGATCTTACGTCTTGGCCTTTGGTTGTCATGGAGATATAATTGGACTTCCTTTATATTCTACCTATAAGTGTTCCTTTCACTGAGTGAATGACATGGCATGGGAACAGCCCAGCTCTTTCACAACTGTGTGATTGCACTGCCATGAGGCCTGCAGTTGGCCGCAAGGCAGAGAAGCAACTTAGTAGTTGGTTGGGCTCACTGCTTGCATTCACATTGAGCATCAAGTTCTGCTCAACGGTAGTGACTTTGGCACACTACATAATAAAGATTTTAAAGTTCAATATAGTGCCAAGAAAAATAAAGTTACTGACATTTATGCATAATTTAGCCATAAAATGTGGTCTGATCTTAATTAAAGTCACTATAATAGACATATACACTATGAAACTAATAACATTCAAATACCGGTAAGGGTTTTCCAAATTGGCATATTTATTAAATAATCTCAATATAAAAAAAAAAAAATCCAAATGGGAAATGGTATGTGAAGCCAGATTTTCCCATCAATGAGTTGAACTTGTAGTATGTGCTTAGTTGTAATTTCATCTTATTTGCCTGTCAACATGGCGAATATCTGTATGGGTGCATCCCTAAAAACTTTAATAATAAACACAGCTTTCTTCGATTAAAGAAATATGCCAATCTACTGAATGCATCAGTATTAAATAAAGATCTTTTGTCTGGATAAAATACACTCCAAAGTTAGAAAAGTTAGAAAATGTTTTGATGCTCAAAATGGTATGGGCAGATTTTGGTAGTTACTCAACTGGTATTAAGATTTAGCATCCCTGTGTAATTCAAGCTAGTACAGTAGATTCTTCTGATACTGCAGGTAAGCTTAGTGTATAATAAAACTAAGGGGGGAAAAAGGAGATGATGGAAAAGGAAGAAACCATAGTCAAGTTTGATTTCCATCAAAAATGAAGAAAGACATTTTTGTGTTGTGTTTTTCTTATTCCCTCCACTCAAACTATTGATTCTTGCTCGTCATAGTCTTAAGAAAGCTGTGGCAGTTTGCAGCGTATCCCAATGGCTTGATCTATGCGCTCTTCCTTGTCTGAGAAATATTCACATGGTTGCACAACACATGCCCAAAGTCAGAAGAGCGTGAGCACGGCATGACCACCTTTTTTGGATACATTCATTCACTAATAGATGGGCATTTACCGGTACATTTTTCCTCTGCAGGGAATAGTGTGATAAAGCTGTTGGTTTTTTTTTACATTTCTTTTTTTACACTGGTATCATTACACCAATGAGAGGCTGGATTAAAAGAAAGCAGACTAAAGATTTAAAGGGCTTTATCAATTAAATCTGTTTATGAAACTTAAGATCAAATCAATAAAAGTGTGTTTCGTTTTAAAAGAAGGCTGCTTTAGCCATTGTGTATTAGCCATTGAAGGAACATTATTAGAGCCTTATAAAGAAGAGGGTTTTACTTAAATGATATTGTCCCGTAAGTTAATGTAATTACACATGCAAACAAATTATTGGAAAAAGTTTCTTAGCTATGTCTGCTGCATCCTTCATGATTTGAGTGTGACTTACACCAACCCATCGTCCATAGTATCTTTTTAATAGAGAGCACTGACGGCACAAAACCTAAAAGTGGCACAAATAGAAGCACTTGCCCAGTACCTCTTAAATTAATTATGTCCTCTGCCAACACACAAGTCTGTTAAAAAAATATAATGCATGCATTTTCACACACACACACACACACACACACACACACACACACACACACACACACACACTGGAAGACTTCTGCTTCTCAGGAGGCCCAAACACTTTAAAATGCATTTCTAGGGAGTTGTACTCCCAGGTCTACAGTCTCTAAATAAAAACCTCTTGGGCTCTCTTGCAGCATTTGTGAAGTGGAGGTTAGAAACAGGACCGGCTTAAATCACTTACACCTACACATTGACACATCATCCAGCCTCCCAGGATGGCACGCAGAAAACAATGAGTCATGCTTCATTAAGACAAGTTTACCCTAAGAAAAGCTTGTTGGTGAACATACCTCAGTCTCTCACGAATTTAGCCTAATACAAATGCCAGATGCCTTTTTTATAATGTTAATTCACGCAAAACAGGGATTGTCTTTTGTCTGTATTATATGACATGACTGAAAAGAAAGGAAGCAACATGCGCTTTTGATTCATGACTTAAAGCGTAACTCTCACCAAAATGCAACCTAGGGTCTTTTTTTATGAATGTACCCGAGTCAAACTTTCGTTTTTAAAAGCATATTTAGGTCGGAAGCGCCTTTTTTAAGATGTACCGTATTCTCGTTTTTCGGTCAAATGGCCTTTTGAATGGGAGTGCTAGGGGCACTTTCATGCTAGCCTCAAAATAGCTATTTCTAAAACGCTAAGAAGGCTCGACACAACATGAAACTTTGCTCAAAGTAGGACCAGGGTCTCTACACCTTAACAAAAGCATTGACAACATTGTTTGTGTACACAGTTTACTTAAAAAAAAAAAAGGTTTTGAACAACTCACCGTAGCTCTTGTTGTTTCCGGCCGCTACCACCTCGGCAGTCAAAACGAGTCGATATCAAAACAGATTTAGTATTTCCCTTGTGCACCGGTGTAGTTAAGGTGTAGAGACCCTGGTGATACTTGGAGCAAAGTTTCATGTTGTGTCGAGCCTTCTTAGTGTTTTAGAAATAGCTATTTTGAGGCTAGCATAAAAGTGCCCCTAGCACTCCCATTCAAAAGGCCATTTGACCAAAAAACGAGAATACGGTACATCTTAAAAGTGGCGCTTCCTTCCTAAATATGCAAACGAAAGTTTGACTTGGGTACATTCACAAAAAGACCCTAGGTTGCATGTTGGCGAGAGTTACGCTTTAACAGAAGTCTGGACAAACTACCAGTGTAGAAAGACACTACTACTGCAACTATAGTACTTTGTGCTTTTTTTTTGGTCCACACCTGTCACTCACTGGCAGAATTTAAATATATATTATATGAATTTAAAATACTATTTGGCCAGCATGTACCTGCATCTCAATAACTGTGAAAAATGCCAAGGGTATGTAAAGGCTGTTTTTCTGTCTTTGAGGTGGTTAAGACATAATAGAGTTGAAACAATTATTTGATTAATCAATTAGTTTTGTTGACAGAAAAGTAATAGGCAACAATTTTGGTATTCATTTTTTTCTTAATTTTCTTTAAAAAAAAGCCAAAGTTCTCTATTTACAGCTTCTCACATGTAAATAAAAACCATTTTCTGACATTTTATAGACATTAGCGATTCAGCAGTTCATTGACAAAATAATCTGCAGATAGATAATGAAAATAATTAGTTGCAGCCCTAATGGCAATCTAATTCAGTCAGTAAGGTACAGAGAGACAGTTGTGATTCAAGACCCTCCTGTCAAATTTAGAAACGTGTCGATATAGAGAATAGAAGCACATCCTGCTCTCATTTCTCTTTAAATAGTGTGCCAAAAGAAATATTTCCAAAATCCCTGTAGTGTGTATACCAAAATGGCAGTTGTAGCATTTTGATAATCATACTAAAATCTGTCAAATTACTTCCTAGATGTATCCATTGTTCTTTTTTCTCAAGGCATGCATTGTTTTTTTGAAAGCAGATATTTGCTGGCTAAACGGATGCATGGATGGGTGACAGAGAGAGAGTGATGGCAACAATTAGATTTGTAGGTTAATAGCATTCTCATTGACAACATAACTTCAGGCTGCAGCCAGAGCCAAACAGCGCTCTGCTAAAACCAGAGTGTAAGTACTGCAAATGAATGAGTTTAGTTGGAAACACCAGGAGATTGGCAACTGGCACTATTAGAGCTTTTAGCGACCAATTTATCCTCTGCCCACTGATGCAATAATCCCAGATGTAAAGTATCAGTTTGTGTGTGGTAGCACTGCAGCGTTTGGCTCGGTGCAGTGCTGAAGTATCTCTGTAAACCGTGGCAGACGGTCTAGATTAGGGCTGCACGATATTTTGTTTCATCGTCTACATCGCGATGTGCGCATGCGCGATAGTCACATCGCAGGACGTTGCGATGTTGACGCTACAACTTCTTTGCTGCTTGATTTAAAAAAAAAAAGAAAAAAAAAAGTAAACTTTCACCGTTCTCCTTTTCCATGATTGTTACCGGCCGACCCTTCCCCTTTTAAGACAGGTGGTCATGTGACGTAACGTTAGTCCGACGGGGTGGGGGGTTGTAATGGGAAGTGAGGCTCTCCCGTGTGTAGAAAAGTACAGTAAGCGGCGGCTGCCGCCGACACAGTGATGCACATGCTTTTCCATGTAGTGAAGCTACAGTAGTCAGTGTTTTATGTTTGCTGCAAAGACAAACTAAATCACCTGATTAATGCAACGTAATCACGACATATCCCGGCCATTTGTCACCGCAGAAAGCTGCTACCAGCCAGGCTAAAGCTAACATAGTTAGCCTAAAGAAACAAGGCGTCTGTCCCTAACGTTATGGTTCGGAGCTGCGACGCTGGAAACGTAACACTAATCTACAACAGCAGTCTGTTTCTGATATAACGTCATTTCCACTGATTTAAGTGCTCTTGGATACACGGTTTGTTGAAGAGTGTGACATGCAGGCTCTGCATGCACAGCAAACCACCAATCATGATCAATTTTAATCAATTTATCAACAACCAAAGCAGGCCGCGCTAGTCGACCACAACCTGAAATTTAGAGGAAGCAACATGCATGCATTATTAATATCATTCACTTTCGCTTGGATTGATATTATATGGTGTCATGTCAGTCAACCAGTGTATTTCTTCCTAATTTCTCTCTCCAAAATCTCTTCAGAAGAGTCATCACAGCCTTACTTGCTTTGGTTTTTGTAAAGTATTAAAGTTCAACAAAGACTGGTTGACATAAGAACATTTCCTTTTTCATTTTTATTTTCTTTGTAGATGCACTCCTAAAAAATCACCCCAGTAGTTGAGAATGATTTAGTATTTCTAAATAGGGCTATTTATGTCCTCTTGTAAAAGAAATGTTTTTCATATTGCAATATATCGAAGGGGAAAAAAATATCGCAATGTAAGTTTTTTCCAATATCGTGCAAACCTAGTCTGGATTATTCCAGGGTCAGGACCATGGGATTAGGTCCAAGGATTATAACAGTTCAGTCAGGGAGACAACAGCTTGTTGGCCTCTGGGAGTATACAAAAGACTGACAGTCAGCCAGGCCGACCACCCAGCCGCTGTCATGCTTTCTCTAAGTTTGTCTATCCTCTGGCCTCCAATCGCTCATCCCCATATCTGTGGGTGAAGAGCGTCGTAAATGCTGATTCACTGTTACTGCAGGAATTTAAATGTGACACTAATTCAGTTTTGGTCATGCTCCTGGTGATGAATATATCACATGTAACACACATAGCACATTTTTAGGATGAAACCCTGTTGCAAAAAGAGAAGAGCTGGCGATATAGTTGAATTATGTAACAATAAGTCTTTTTTTGTTAGTTTTTAACTCATTTCAAATTTCTCTGATCAAACTATAATTTTAATATAATTTGAAGCACCACATTTTGTAGAATGAAAATATGATAGGAGCATATCAACATCAACATGGTAAGCTTCCACTGGAAGTTGCCAGTTAATAATGTAAAGTATGGTCAAGCCCTAATAGGGGAAAAACTTGAGTTACGTGCTAACTTCACACCTGTGTCTCTGAATAGACCAAATATTTCTGTCTATAGGGGGTTTTCCGACCGGAGGGATTTTTGCAGTTCTGAGAACTAAACGTTCCTAGAACACTGTTTTCGTCGTGTTCCGACAGGAAAAATTTGGGGATTTTTAAGTTCCTCTGGGCGCAGTAGCGTACTTTTTTAGCTCCTACTTCAGAGCAGGGTCTTTTCCCTTTTCCCTTTTCCTAGGTGTACTTGATTGGTCGAACTTATAAGTCACGCCCACTGCCAACTCGGAAACTTGCAGACAGAGCAACAACCAACAACGGGACATTTTTAACAATTTTCACCATCTTACTCATCATTAAATTCACTTCTGACAACGTTTTAGGCGAGAAATTAACTGTTAGATTTCGAATATAGGCAGTCTTGTGAAAATTGATGCCGAATTGACAATTTGCTTCAAAGTTTTCGGAGTTCAGAAGCTCCATGAAGTGAGGCGACAGCCAGCAAGCGCCTGCCCCGGCTTCTAGCTCGTTGCTCAGCCAGTCATGCTCAGACACCTCGCTGTGAGCTGGAGGTCTCTCAGACCGCTCTCGTAAATAAGAGGCTTTTATTTCGCCGGTGCCGGTTTCTTTGTTTAAATATCACAACACATCTCCATCATAAGATTAACAGCAACCTGTGGTTAACTGTTTTTTCGGAGTTAAACTCCACAAGCTTGTCCTGCGGCTCGCCGGCCGTCTCACACACACACACACACACACACACACACACACACACGCACACGCGCAGTCACACACACACACGTCCACAGCGCAGCAGGCAGAGGCGGGGTCTGTTCCGGGTATAATAAAGCCCCGTCTGTGTTGAGCAAAACATTACGTGAATTACTACGAGAATGGACGGAATGCGGAACTCGGAAAAGTGGACTGATGCAGAGGTGCAGGCACTGCTGGCAATGTACGGCCTCCTCCATGCTGCTTTGTTGTTGTATGTGGCGCTAAGGTCTATTGACGATGCTATAAAGACCGTTGCCATGCTTGCGTCACTCCCTTACCCCTCCTACCAGTCCCTATGGCCACTTGGCCAGTGGAAATGCAAACGGAAAAAAAGATTTTGGGGGAGAGTAGTTCTTAGAACTGCTTAGAAGTGTACTTTTCCCCTAAAAAGTACAAGTACTATCCGGTGGGAAAGCACCTAATGTGTCTCAGAATAATGCTGTCCTACATTTTTTATACTGATCTTGCAAAAAACCCTTTTTCAAGGAGTAAGATTTAGTAAATAAATGATATGTCGTCTAGACTGTTAAAGCACAAGAAAATAATGTCTTCTGTTTGCATTCCAGGACCACGCTGTGCGAATGAGTGATTGATGCCAACTTCGCTTCTTCAGGTAAGCAGCATTTGGCACACACACATGGTAACATTATGCAAGTATTTCATTTTCATTTCAAATGTGAGAGCATTAGCTTCCAAAAATGAGCATGTGGGATTAGGATAGAAGATTACAAAAATATATAGTGGATTATACAACACATAAATTCCGACTCTCTTGATCTAAATAAAGACAAAAATTGGGTTTAGTAACTTTTATTATTGATTTGAATGAGGTTTGAGGTTGTTTTGACTAATAACCTCTTGTCCCCTTTTGTTGTGCATCCTCCATGTAGGGCAGAATGGGTGTGTGTCCCCTGCTCCTGCTGCTCGGTCTAGCCCTCGGGGCCTCAGCCCAGGATCATGTCCCCATCACAAGTACGAACCATGTCCACCTATGTCAAATCGCTTAATTAACTCACGGTTTTAGGTTAAAAGGCTCAAAGTGAAAAAATTAAATTATACTTTGCTGTCTTCTTCTTTCCAGGTCCTCCAAATATCACTGACAAGCCCACAGACCCCCCAGCCGCACCCTCCCTCAACTTCACAGTCGCACGCACGCAAGCCCCCACAGGCCCACCCACAACGCTCGCCCCCGCAGTCGTCCCGGTGACGACGATAACAACAACAACCACAACCACAAGCCCAGCTGGTGAGGAGGATGTACAACTGGCGGGTCCCAATGCCACCAGGCGGGTGTTACCAGTCCCTGCTCCCTCACCTCCAGCTCCAACTCATGCCCTCCAGGCACTAACAAGCACCAAGCCTCCCCCTCCTCCCACCCTGGCCGGGGTTGACAACAAGACCACAGCCTCCCCTACAGATGCCCTGACTTCAGATTATGTTGATGGGGATGTATTCACTGTGGAGACTGAGACCACCACAGAACCTGGGATGGGGTTCACCTCAGACAGCAGCCCACTTGGTGAGTGTGCATATCCAGGGCACTGTGTGTTTCTTTATTTAGTGTGAGAATATATAATCTCTCTTCATTTCTTTTGAGGGGGGGAGCATTCCCCCTGAAGCACTATCCCCAGAGTCAAAGAGCAAGGGCTTGTGTGTAAACTTACTTTAATTATGCAGCAACTTTCTACAGTCATAGTGGAACAAATCATAGACGACACAGAGATGCCAGCTACGCTACCAATGGGAGCCTCAATAGTCCAAAATGCCACGAAGCAACAGAAAGAGATGTTGAGTTGTGATTAGAGAAGCTGTGACTCATTTTATCTTGAAGGGAAAAACACCCACCTGCCATGGCGTGGGTTTTGCTATCGCTTTGTCCGTGCATAAAACGTACAGCTGAATGAAGGAAGTTACCATTCTTACATTCCCTGCAGTTGTTCAGAGAAGTGTGGGAAGCCACTAAGGCACTGTTCAGACCATGTGTGTGTTGTACCTAGGTATTTGTGGATTGTGTCATATGTGGGATTTTCTTTGTTGCTTACATTTGAATTTCGCTGTGGCAAGAACTCCAGTTGTTGCTAAAACCGAAAAAATAGACTTGGTGACTGTTCTGTAGTGGTTGTTCTTATCCAAGTTGTTTGTCACTGGCAGGTCAACTGTATACAACTGTGTCAGGGAGGTTTTTCCTACTTTGCACACACTATAAGATGACTGCGGTCCTTATGCGTGCTTATGTGTTCCTCCTAAATTGGGTTTGAATTCTCAACACATGTTGGGTGTGTTCAAGCATGAATTTAGAGCCGCCACTTGTCATCAGATCATCCAAGACACATTTTATTGCTACGTGTGAACAGGGCCTACCTGAAGTACAAGTACACAAAAGGTTAAGGGAATTTGGATGCAACAAAAAAAACAAAGCGTCATTAGAATACATAAAGCTCACAGATTGATGGTATACTCTAGAACCACGTAAGAGTGTCAGGGTGTGTTTTTGTTGTTGTTGTTGTTCCATCTAGCTGTGTGTTATTCATGCAGGCTGGCAAAGCAGTAGCAACAGCTAGAAAGAGCGAGCAAGTGAGCTTTCTGGTCAAGAGTCGACCTTTTAATATTTCAGATAGTTGGACACTTTTCTGCTTTTAGACTCCATTGTAGCAGCGCCGGAAATATCCTGACGTGACATACCTGCATTTGATCAGTCATCCACAAGATTCAGAGTACCGCCATACTAGACGACCCAGACACTGCCAAAAGCTGTTATTTTAATATGAAAATAACCGGTGTTGAGGGAGGATTTATATGCATCGTCTTAATTTTATGGAACGTTGCTTTTTAGTCAGTTTAGTTTTTAGCATTACACTTAATTTCAATACTTTAAAACTTAAGAAATGCTCAATCTGTTTTGTCTGTTTACTGACCATCCTAATAAAATCCTTGTAACATGACCCACACCCCTTTCTTTTGCATGAATCACTCATATTACATGATTATAGAGAAATACTCAAATCACTATGGAATGTCACTGATTGATTCAGATAGATAGTATGTTAAAAAAGATTTTGAAACTTAGGGGAAGCTGTAGAAGTTCAGATGAGCATTATTCACTCCTGGTCAACATAAACACAACAGATGTGCCCGTAGTGCTAATATGGTCTGTCCATTGTATAACATAATCACTTCATGGGTTCGTAGGTGTTATGTGATTGCTCTATTGTCTCCCCCTGGCCGTCTGTGGACCTTGTGTGGAGAGCTGTGAGCCGTTCTAGATGCCATTGGATCTGTCAAGGCTGTGTCAGTTCCACATGATACCCACAGCCTTTTGTGCTGCTGCTTTGTTCAATGTACACATTGTCCGAGGGGGAATACTGAAAAGTCCTGGGAATTTTGTCTGAAAATGCAAAATAACTGGGCGGCGTTCCAAACTGCTTCCCCCCAGAAAAGTGCAGATGGAGCATGAAGTAAAATGATGCATTCTGTGCAGCATATTTTGTCTGTAACGTTAAGAGCTTTCTTGAATTTTGACTCGGCCAATGGAACAGCTGATTTTGTCATTGCATTGTCATCACCACGCTGCAGTTTTCTAGAAAAATCTCTTCTTTTGTTGGGGCCTCATGTGTCTTACAGGCCAGTCATCAGCACACAAACAGCAGCCTGTTTTTTGTACAGCAAACTCCTGTTGTTGTTGTTGTTGTTCAGGCAAATCTAACTGTGTTAGTGAAAGGTCGCCAGGAAGACTAATGGATTGCCTTCAACTCATGCACATGATGAAAACATATACAAATTGGTCAGCTATTGTAATCAACAGGAAGCATCCCAAAGAATGGATAACTTGGTCCATGTAATATCCAATTCGTAGTGTTAAGCCTATGTGACCACAGTGCTTTTTCACCAGCCAGTGGCATCACGGTTTTTGGTTTATGACATAAAGTATGTGATGCAAATATGTGATGTAATATTTACACTCTAAATAATTCATATAATTCACAGCAAACTACTTTATACCATCACCTTGTGTTTGCTGTCATCTTGGGTAAAACCAGTTATAGAAGCAGAGGGTCCACCTTTTAGTTAAACTTTGATTTATCGCCTCACTCCAAAGGACAGCCTGTTGCGCCCTCTCTGCATCTCCATTTGTGTTAGCTCCAGTTGCTGTGGACGGCCAATGAAATATTAACATGGTTAACCATTATGGAAAGGAAAGATACAGGCCCGTGTTGAAAGAGGCAAAATGTCACTGTATGTCCTTAGCTTATTTTATTTTAACCAACATTCTAACATGTTAACAAGCTGAACATCTGTTTTGTCTTATTGTAAATGAAAACTGTGTTTTTGGGACTCTAAACACCCACTAGACATATCTATTCAATTGTAGATGAAATATAAGTAGATTAATGAATTAGTCTATAATGTGCATATATCACTCTCATGTCTGCACATTAAATAGAAAGCTGTCGCCGCTTAGCAAAGCATGAAGACTTTAAAAAAAAAACAGAGAGAGACTGCTAGCCTCGCTCTGCCACCTATAAAACTCACAAATTAACAGGTTGTGTCTTGTTCTTTTGTGGTTTTTGGGGTGGTTATATGCTGTACTCTCTTCAAACACTCGTCAGTGTTTTGTGTATATTGTATTATTTCTTGATAAACATGTGTGACATTAGTAAGATTTAATTAAACATCCACAATTAACATATAACACCCCAAGCTTACACCCTCATTGATTTTCTTTGTTTTGTTAAAATCTAATGCATGGTACAAACAATGTATGTTCCCTTTTCTTTCTGTCTCTGATGTAGACAACAACCAGTCTGATGACATGCCAATCATAGCAGTCATGGTGGCCCTGTCCTCCCTGCTGGTAATCATCTTCATCATCATCATCCTCTACATGCTCAGGTTGGTGAAGTGCAGTCGATATTACACACGGCACACTTGGCAAGAGACCTGTGGTGAAGGCCTAAGGTGCTCCTGTTACCATGGCAATGACTGATTGGCATTCAGCTGTGAGACTAACGCAATTTTTTGGGTGTGCGTGTGCATGTGAGAGAGACTGTGTGCATTAATATGCACTTTGATCTGTGTTGATTGGCAGGTTTAAGAAGTACAAGCAGGCGGGAAGCCATTCAAACTCCTTCAGACTGACCAATGGTAGATCAGATGATACAGGTAAAACACCCACACATGCATTAGTTTGTGTCTGCTTTGGATTTGTCACCAAATGTGACCGCATACGCACTGAGCACTAATTTAGTTGTTTTTGGTTTCGATCAGCAAATATGTACAGACGGCTTGACCAAACTTGTTACTCTGAGTTGTTTCTGATAATACTTGATTGATCTTGCTTCCCTAACAGATAACATTTTGCAGAAAGCTTTTGTTCACCATGATTACCTAACCAACAGGGCTGCAGTTAGCTCCCTCATATGTCAGTGTTGAATCACATCGCCATCTGGTGGGCATCTTTAGAGAAGACACCGAATGGTGAAGTCGGTGTTACTTGATGTAAACCAACTCATTTTCTCACCCTCTTCTCCCATGTCTTTGTCTCCACCTGTCTCACCCCTCCCATTCCTTCCCTCCTCTCCTCACTCTTTCCACCTCCCTTCCTGCTCGTCTGCACAGAACTTCAGAGCGTCCCGCTATTGGCCCGCTCACCCAGCACAAACAGGAAGTACCCGCCCCTTCCCGTCGACAAACTCGAGGAAGAAATGAACCGTCGCATGGCCGATGACAACAAACTCTTCAGGGAAGAGTTTAATGTATGGCACACGCAAACACACACACCCTCTGATAACATACTGATCCTGATATTCACCTTTTGCCCATATCCCTGTAGCCAAAATAAGTGAGTCCCAACCAGAGTTACTTGTAGCCCAGGGCGTATTTCAGTCACCAGTGGCTGATCGTGGAAAGATCCTGGAATCTTTTTATTATTACAAGCGCAACTAATTTGAAAAAATGTAAAGCTTGTTTTGATTTAAAAATAGATCCACATATTTGTGTTTAGGGAGTATTAGGAGAAAAATAACCAAAAAAAAGATTACAAATGAATGTGATGCTGATTTTTAGTACATTTATAGTCACAATAACCAGTAAGCCACCAGCTACAGTAGGCTGACTGCACACTACATACCTCCCACCAACCTGACAGTTGTAACTCCTTAAGGCCACGTGTTGCAATTGAGAGTGCATGGAAACTAGTTAGCAAGCTAGCAGAGTTGAAAAAGTTGGCAAAAAACTTATGGATGAATGGTTAAAATGGTTAGCTAAAAGAAGAAAAACATTTGAAAAATTAGCTAAAAGTAATGCATAAATGGTTTAGGCTAATAGTTGGCTAATAGTTAGCTCATATAAATAATAAACAGCTGAAATAATTAGCTTCCATGACGTTATTAGACGTGTGAGATCTCACCTGATTATATTATATAATCAGTCACTAATCACTAATGCAGCAGCACATTTGCACAAAATTACATTTGGGGTTATCTGCATAAAGGCGCTGACACACCAACCCGATAATCGGCCGTCGGACAGTCTGGCGAGGTCAGTGACTCGAGTCTGTTCGGTGTGTTTATCTGAGGAGCTGTCATGTTGCGTCGGTGGGCAGTCGGACTCCATGACCAATCTGATTGGTGGAGTGTTAACCCGGAAATGACAAGCGGAATGAGCGTGACTAGCGCCTCTCAAAATCTGACGAAAATCTTTTAAACTGGCCTTTGTCGATCTGAAATGAAGACAGATTCAGCAACTGCATAGCCTATTTCTCGCTTAAAATGTTTTCAGAAACACGTTTCGGTGAACTATTTTAGTACAATATGAGATCGTATTCTGAACAAGCCGCCATGACAGTCTGGCTTTGAATTTCCAGAGAAACCAGACCCACGTTACGCGTTCGTCCAATCAGCTGCCGTTGGCAGTCGGCATCACTTCGGTGTGGCACTTTTTTTGGCCAACTCGGACTGCCTTTTCTGCCGAAGGTGTGCCCTCCGGTTGGTGTGTCACCGGCTTTAGACCCACAGTGGCAAAACGATGAAGCCTGAAGGAAATTATGTACAGGGTCACACGGCAGGATTTGAAACTGAAATGCATCTGTCTGCTCTACCTCCCTGTTATCTAAATGTATTTTTTTTCCCCGTGTGTTTAGTCGCTGCCAGTCTGCCCCATCCAGGCATCATGCGACGCTGCTTCCAAAGAAGAGAATAAAGAAAAGAACAGATATGTCAACATCCTGCCATGTGAGCGACAACAGAACCACGACACTGTCTGACATTAATAAAGAAGCACTCGGTGTAACTGAGTTCTTATCTGCTATTTCCATCTTTTAGAAACATTACCAGTACACTCATATTTAATATCAAACGGCTGACAATCAAAGACAGTTTACAAAGTGATTTACTGAGTTATATTTAAGCGGGCAGAATGGAAAGATTGTAGTGTACCATGTGTCATTAAAATTCCCTCTCTCATTGTTAGGGATGGGAATCCCCAGAGGCCTCACAATATGATATGATCACGATACTTCCCTCATGATACAATATTATTGCAATTTTAAACATATTCTAATAGTCTGCGATATATTGCAATGTATTACCTTTTTTCCAACTTCAATTTTTTTTCAAATTATGTCCCCAAAGGAAAACTTTGTCAACATCTGTTTTATCTAAAAAGATACATCTCTCCATTTGTTCATCTCACTTCAATTTTATTGCTGCAAAATGGAATTGTCGAGCAGACAAACTGACCAACACATATAATGATAGATCAATACTTGGCAGCTGTGTATTGATACAGTATTGCCATGGAAAATATCACGATACTATGCTGTATAGATGTTTTCCCCCACCCCTACTCATGTGCTCCTCCTCCTCTTCATTTTCTCTCAGATGATCACTCCAGAGTGCATCTCTCTTCTCTGGAGGGAGTCCCAGACTCTGACTTCGTCAACGCCTCCTTTATAAATGTTTGTATAAGTGCAGCATTTTGCCACAAAAAAAGACTATTCTGCTCTAAATATATTGTGTCACATCCTAACATCACTTCTTGACTTCTTTATTTTGCAGGGTTACCAAGAGAAAAATAAGTTTATTGCAGCTCAAGGTAAGGGTTGTGCCTTCATTGGCAGCCAAAAAACGATGCTGTAGTTTAATTACCAAACAAACTACCTGAATATTAGCTTATTACTTGTCCTTTGAGTTTCTGTATCTGTCTCGGCCTCTCAGGGCCCAAGGAGGAAACGGTAAATGACTTCTGGCGGATGATCTGGGAGCAGAACACAGTCACCATTGTCATGGTGACCAATCTGAAGGAGAGAAAAGAGGTAAGGGAGCAGGAGCGATGATGAGTCTTTTAATCACGAGTTCACCTTAGTCTCTCTCTGTTTTTTTTACTATATCCCTTCTGTCATAGATGCAACATAGTTAGAATATTGTTCCTTTGGATAACCTCAGTTTTATTCTCACCCTTTTTCTCCCATAACTGAAACAAGTTGAGGCTGTTATTGCACACCGCTTAATGAGTGTGCTCGACGTTAAATCACTCTCTGTGTTTCAGTGTAAGTGTGCCCAGTACTGGCCGGACCAGGGCTGTTGGACATACGGGAACATCCGCGTGTCTGTAGAGGACACAATGGTTCTGGTGGACTACACAATCCGCAAGTTCTGCATCCAACAGGTAATATCTTGTTAGTGTGGGTACCAGGATATACATGTTTTAATTCTGTGCTCATCCTCCACACATACACAAGAAACACTGGTGTAGTTTGTATCTACAATCATCTTTTGAAAAAGTATCGGGCACACACTACAGATTAAAAATCCATTTGAAACTTTGGATATGATGTCATTCAAATTTAGTTTAGATACTCATTTTGTCGTGGCTTGGTCTATGACCTGGTTGTATTTGTATCTCAGGTGGGAGATGTGTCTGGGAAGAAGCCTCAGAGGCTCGTCACCCAGTTCCACTTCACCAGCTGGCCAGACTTCGGGGTGCCCTTCACCCCTATTGGCATGCTCAAGTTCCTCAAGAAAGTCAAGAATTATAACCCCCAGTATGCCGGGGCCATTGTGGTCCATTGTAGGTAAGTGGATAGAAGCTTACACTCTTACTTTTGCCTAGTTTGTTGTGTGTCTTTGTTTGTATGCCACATACAACTCACAACCGGTCATATTTTGTCTGTCAGTGCGGGCGTGGGGAGGACAGGTACCTTCATTGTGATCGATGCCATGTTGGACATGATGAACACTGAAAGGAAGGTGGACGTGTTTGGCTTTGTCACCAGGATCAGAGCCCAGCGCTGTCAGATGGTCCAGACTGATGTGAGTCCAGTGTCGACACACATGCATTCAGTCTCTCCCATGATGCAGTGTTTTTTTGTTTTTGGCTTCCAATTTCTCTTCACCACCTTCTCTCTGTCCCACAGATGCAGTATGTGTTCATCTTCCAGGCGTTGTTAGAGCACTACCTGTACGGAGACACAGAGCTGGAGGTGACTTCTCTGGAGTCCCACCTAGCCAAACTATACTCCCCCTCACCTGGAGCTGGCTGCAGTGGGCTGGAGGCTGAATTCAAGGTCTGTTTGTGTGTTATAATCTCCCAAAGAGACATGTATCATACCTCTGCATCTAAACTGTTTAGGGTGAGAACAATTGGTATCCGAAGTTCTTCTGACATATTTATTTTGCAAATGCTCTAAGGCTTAAGTTGTGATCTCTTCTTTTTAGAAACTGACATCCATCAAGATTCAGAATGACAAGATGAGAACAGGGAACCTGCCCGCCAACATGAAGAAGAACAGAGTCCTGCAGATCATTCCATGTGAGTGATGCAGCTGTGGGTTTATACAGTATCAATGTGGCTACACACGGTGATGAGCACCAGGATGCACATAATGAAATTGCAGATGTATGAGCCCTTGGTCAACTCTAAAAGCTTTTCCTCAGTCAAAGTTAATGTTTCTCCTTGCTTCTAACAGATGAGTTCAACAGAGTGATCATTCCAGTCAAACGAGGAGAGGAGAACACAGACTACGTCAATGCCTCTTTCATTGATGTGAGTGTGATAGCAACTGGATAAGAGTGGATCATTTCATTAATGCAAGCAATCAATCGGGTGTTTAAAGTCTGCATTTCTCCCTCCTGCTGTTTATTTTTGTATCCTCCTTTCATCCGTCCTTTCCCCGTGGACCTCACTTCCTGCCATTTCCTGCATCTGGTCACAGGGCTACCGCCAGAAGGACTCCTACATGGCGAGCCAGGGCCCCCTGCAGCACACCATAGAGGACTTCTGGAGGATGATCTGGGAGTGGAGAAGCTGCTCCATAGTCATGCTCACTGAGCTGGAGGAGAGAGGGCAGGTGTGTGTGTCTGTGTGGATGTGTGCGGATACAAACAGTCGTATTAGATATCGGGTCAATAACTGGCTAAAATAGAATATTGATATTAGACACTTTACTCAATGCTAACTTGACGCCACCAGTCTTATATAACATGGTAATAATCTGAGCAAAATGTCTGGAGCTTTAGTGGATATCCAGCATTTCTTAATGATGTCATGTATTTAATAAAATGTGATCTAAAGTATTAGTGACCACGTTATCCAGATGTTTTTAAATGCTACAGCAAATTAATTGTTAGGAATTGTTGAAGTTGATCAGTCATACCACGAAATCATC